>NW_026691313.1:0-164078 GCF_020826845.1 Diceros bicornis minor
CCCAGTGCAGGGGATAAGCTTCAGACAAGTCTTTTCCATGTCCCTCTGCATGACAATAGACTTCCTCCCCTCTCCCATTCCACAGGCCCACCCGGGACAGCCACCTTTGTCATTAGCTCAGGAGAGGATGCAAGATGAGAATCTCTGCTATTGTGTGGGGAGACTCAGTTTCCCGGGTTTCCCCCATGGACACATGTTCTTCAGCTGGGTCTGATTTTCTCCAGACAAGCTGTCTTGGGAAGGATTTGGCCAGCCCTAAGAACCTGAAGGGAAAGGGCGGAGGGGGGTTCTCTCTCTGCCCCCCGACAGCCCCGAGCTGTGTCGGTACCTCAGACCTGGCCAGGGGCAGCCATCCCCCGGCGCCCTACCCCGGGGCATCCAAGGGCAGGCTCGGCGCCAGCCCCACCCCGCTCGCCACTGCCCGACCATCGTCCTCCCTCGGGGGGCCTGGGCAGGACAGGGACCCGGCTGTGGGAGGCCCTCCAGATATCAGGCCTGGCAACACCGTTTACCAGGCTGCTTCCTCCTCTGACGGGGGCCCAGCACACGCCCCAGGAGACTTGGCAGCCGCCCCCAGGGCTCTACCTCTGGAACTCGTCCCCTTGGAAGGGCCTGGCCCAGGTGCCAGGTTCGGCTGGTCGGCCAGCCTCCTTTGGAGAAAGCAGGCAAGCCGAGCCAGGCTTGCAGTGGCCCTGGCGTGACACCTGCCACCTCAGGCAGAGGGCCTCCCGCGTGCCCTCCATGGCGGGTTTCTCCCGGAGCCGTGGCCTGGGCACTAGGAAGGCCAGGCCTCCCCGACTCCGGGAGGAGGGGCTAAGCCCAGTTGCGCCCTGGCCCCCAAACCCTCTGGTGCCATCTGCCTGTCTCGGCACTTCTGACTCCACAGAGCCTTTCCTACATCTGGGCTGCCTGCCGTGGCAAAGTGCAGGCGTGGGGTGAGGCCATGGTTTTGTCTTTCCAGGAAAAAATGAGCCCCTGGCCGAAGCAGCAGGCCCAGGCAGAGCCTTGAGCTTGAAGCCCAGTAGGTCTGTGGCCCTCAGGGCCAGAGCCATGCTTTCAAGGCAGGGAAGCGGCCTGCAAGCTGAGTGGGAGTGGGGGAGGGGAGGGAGACAGCTGAAGCCCAGTCCAGAAGGGCGGCGATGGAAGAGCTGCAGCTGGGTCAGAGCCTGGAGGGAGGGCGGGGCCTTCACTGAGGACTCCCCCCCCCCGAGGCCAGCCCTAGGCCCCGGTGGTCACGCATGCGCCCTTGGCCTGTGCGGTGTGTCGGGGGTTGAACCCAAGCCCGCAGGGCTCCCGGAGCGGCCAGAGAAAGAAGGGCCCATGGAGAGGTAGGCGAGTTGGGCAGGGGGCGCCAGCTTACTCTCCTCAGCTCCCTGAGGGAGAGAGAGAGAGACAGAGACAGAGAGAGAGATCCTGACCTCTGAGTCTCTGCCTCCACCGCTGGCTGGTGCCAACTCACGCGCCATCCCACTTCCAGCCATCACCCCCCAAGCCTGCCCCGGGGCCATCCCCACCACAGACAGGCCAGTTGGTTCCTGCTCACCTCTGTGCCGTCCCTTCCCGACCTGACCCCAGTGCAGGGGATAAGCTTCAGACAAGTCTTTCCTTGTCCCTCTGCATGACAATAGACTTCCTCCCCTCTCCCATTCCACAGGCCCACCCGGGACAGCCACCTTTGTCATTAGCTCAGGAGAGGATGCAAGATGAGAATCTCTGCTATTGTGTGGGGAGACTCAGTTTCCCCGGGTTTCCCCCATGGACACATCTTCTTCAGCTGGGTCTGATTTTCTCCAGACAAACTGTCTTGGGAAGGATTTGGCCAGCCCTAAGAACCTGAAGGGAAAGGGCGGAGGGGGTTCTCTCTCTGCCCCCGACAGCCCCGAGCTGGGTCGGTCCCTCAGACCTGGCCAGGGGCAACCCCATCCCCCGGCGCCCTTCCCCGGGGCATCCAAGGGCAGGCTCGGCGCCAGCCCCACCCCGCTCGCCACTGCCCGACCATCGTCCTCCCTCGGGGGGCCTGGGCAGGACAGGGACCCGGCTGTGGGAGGCCTCCAGATCTCAGGCCTGGCACACCCGTTTACCAGGCTGCTTCCTCCTCTGACGGGGGCCCAGCACACGCCCCAGGAGACTTGGCAGCCGCCCCCAGGGCTCTATCCTCTGGAACTCGTCCCCTTGGAAGGGCCTGGCCCAGGTGCCAGGTTCGGCTGGTCGGCCAGCCTCCTTTGGAGAAAGCAGGCAAGCCGAGCCAGGCTTGCAGTGGCCCTGGCGTGACACCTGCCACCTCAGGCAGAGGGCCTCCCGCGTGCCCTCCATGGCGGGTTTCTCCCCGGAGCCGTGGCCTGGGCACTAGGAAGGCCAGGCCTCCCGACTAACCGGGAGGAGGGGCTAGCCCAGTTGCGCCCTGGCCCCCAAACCCTCTGGTGCCATCTGCCTGTCTCGGCACTTCTGACTCCACAGAGCCTTTCCTACATCTGGGCTGCCTGCCGTGGCAAAGTGCAGGCGTGGGGTCAGGCCATGGTTTTGTCTTTCCAGGAAAAAATGAGCCCCTGGCCGAAGCAGCAGGCCCAGGCAGAGCCTTGAGCTTGAAGCCCAGTAGGTCTGTGGCCCTCAGGGCCAGAGCCATGCTTTCAAGGCAGGGAAGCGGCCTGCAAGCTGAGTGGGAGTGGGGGAGGGGAGGGAGACAGCTGAAGCCGAGTCGAGAAGGGCGGCGATGGAAGAGCTGCAGCTGGGTCAGAGCCTGGAGGGAGGGCGGGGCCTTCACTGAGGACCCCCCCCCCCACCCCGAGGCCAGCCCTAGGCCCTGGCGGTCGCGCAAGCGCCCTTGTCCTGTGCGGTGTGTGGGGGGTTGAACCCAAGCCCGCAGGGCTCCCGGAGCGGCCAGAGAAAGAAGGGCCCATGGAGAGGTAGGCGAGGTGGGCAGGGGGCGCCAGCTTTCTCTCCTCAGCTCCCTGAGGGAGAGAGAGAGAGACAGAGACAGAGAGAGAGATCCCTGACCTCTGAGTCTCTGCCTCCACCGCTGGCTGGTGCCAACTCACGCGCCATCCCACTACCAGCCATCAACCCACGCCTGCCAGGGGCCAGCCCCACCACAGACAGGCCGGTTGGTTCCTGCTCACCTCTGTGCCGTCCCTTCCCGACCTGACCCCAGTGCAGGGGATAAGCTTCAGACAAGTCTTTCCATGTCCCTCTGCATGACAATAGACTTCCTCCCCTCTCCCATTCCACAGGCCCACCCGGGACCAGCCACCTTTGTCATTAGCTCAGGAGAGGATGCAAGATGAGAATCTCTGCTATTGTGTGGGGAGACTCAGTTTCCCGGGTTTCCCCCATGGACACATGTTCTTCAGCTGGGTCTGATTTTCTCCAGACAAGCTGTCTTGGGAAGGATTTGGCCAGCCCTAAGAACCTGAAGGGAAAGGGCGGAGGGGGGTTCTCTCTCTGCCCCCGACAGCCCCGAGCTGGGTTGGTCCCTCAGACCTGGCCAGGGGCAGCCCATCCCCCGGCGCCCTTCCCCGGGGCATCCAAGGGCAGGCTCGGCGCCAGCCCCACCCCGCTCGCCACTGCCCGACCATCGTCCTCCCTCGGGGGGCCTGGGCAGGACAGGGACCCGGCTGTGGAGGCCTCCAGATCTCAGGCCTGGCACACCACCGTTTACCAGGCTGCTTCCTCCTCTGACGGGGGCCCAGCACACGCCCCAGGAGACTTGGCAGCCGCCCCCAGGGCTCTATCCTCTGGAACTCGTCCCCTTGGAAGGGGCCTGGCCCAGGTGCCAGGTTCGGCTGGTCGGCCCAGCCTCCTTTGGAGAAAGCAGGCAAGCCGAGCCAGGCTTGCAGTGGCCCTGGCGTGACACCTGCCACCTCAGGCAGAGGGCCTCCCGCGTGCCCTCCATGGCGGGTTTCTCCCCGGAGCCGTGGCCTGGGCACTAGGAAGGCCGGGCCTCCCCGACTCCCGGGAGGAGGGGCTAGCCCAGTTGCGCCTGGCCCCCAAACCCTCTGGTGCCATCTGCCTGTCTCGGCACTTCTGACTCCACAGAGCCTTTCCTACATCTGGGCTGCCTGCCGTGGCAAAGTGCAGGCGTGGGGTGAGGCCATGGTTTTGTCTTTCCAGGAATAAATGAGCCCCTGGGCCGAAGCAGCAGGCCCAGGCAGAGCCTTGAGCTTGAAGCCCAGTAGGTCTGTGGCCCTCAGGGCCAGAGCCATGCTTTCAAGGCAGGGAAGCGGCCTGCAAGCTGAGTGGGAGTGGGGGAGGGGAGGGAGACAGCTGAAGCCGAGTCCAGAAGGGCGGCGGTGGAAGAGCTGCAGCTGGGTCAGAGCCTGGAGGAGGGCGGGGCCTTCACTGAGGACCCCCCGAGGCCAGCCCTAGGCCCTGGCGGTCGCGCAGGCGCCCTTGGCCTGTGCGGTGTGTGGGGGGTTGAACCCAAGCCCGCAGGGCTCCCGGAGCGGCCAGAGAAAGAAGGGCCCATGGAGAGGTAGGCGAGGTGGGCAGGGGTGCCACCTTACTCTCCTCAGCTCCTGAGGGAGAGAGAGAGAGACAGAGACAGAGAGAGAGATCCCTGACCTCTGAGTCTCTGCCTCCACCGCTGGCTGGTGCCAACTCACGCGCCATCCCACTTCCAGCCATCACCCCCACGCCTGCCCCGGGGCCAGCCCCACCACAGACAGGCCGGTTGGTTCCTGCTCACCCTCTGTGCCGTCCCTTCCCGACCTGACCCCAGTGCAGGGGATAAGCTTCAGACAAGTCCTTTCCATGTCCCTCTGCATGACAATAGACTTCCTCCCCTCTCCCATTCCACAGGCCCACCCGGGACAGCCACCTTTGTCATTAGCTCAGGAGAGGATGCAAGATGAGAATCTCTGCTATTGTGTGGGGAGACTCAGTTTCCCGGGTTTCCCCCATGGACACATGTTCTTCAGCTGGGTCTGATTTTCTCCAGACAAGCTGTCTTGGGAAGGATTTGGCCAGCCCTAAGAACCTGAAGGGAAAGGGCGGAGGGGGGTTCTCTCTCTGCCCCCGACAGCCCCGAGCTGTGTCGGTACCTCAGACCTGGCCAGGGGCAGCCCATCCCCCGGCGCCCTACCCCCGGGGCAATCCAAGGGCAGGCTCGGCGCCAGCCCCACCCCGCTCGCCACTGCCCGACCATCGTCCTCCCTCGGGGGGCCTGGGCAGGACAGGGACCCGGCTGTGGGAGGCCTCCAGATCTCAGGCCTGGCACACCGTTTACCAGGCTGCTTCCTCCTCTGACGGGGGCCCAGCACACGCCCCCAGGAGACTTGGCAGCCGCCCCCAGGGCTCTATCCTCTGGAACTCGTCCCCTTGGAAGGGGCCTGGCCCAGGTGCCAGGTTCGGCTGGTCGGCCAGCCTCCTTTGGAGAAAGCAGGCAAGCCGAGCCAAGGCTTGCAGTGGCCCTGGCGTGACACCTGCCACCTCAGGCAGAGGGCCTCCCGCGTGCCCTCCATGGCGGGTTTCTCCCCCGGAGCCGTGGCCTGGGCACTAGGAAGGCCGGGCCTCCCCGACTCCCGGGAGGAGGGGCTAGCCCAGTTGCGCCCTGGCCCCCAAACCCTCTGGTGCCATCTGCCTGTCTCGGCACTTCTGACTCCACAGAGCCTTTCCTACATCTGGGCTGCCTGCCGTGGCAAAGTGCAGGCGTGGGGTGAGGCCATGGTTTTGTCTTTCCAGGAAAAAATGAGCCCCTGGCCGAAGCAGCAGGCCCAGGCAGAGCCTTGAGCTTGAAGCCCAGTACGTCTGTGGCCCTCAGGGCCAGAGCCATGCTTTCAAGGCAGGGAAGCGGCCTGCAAGCTGAGTGGGAGTGGGGGAGGGGAGGGAGACAGCTGAAGCCAAGTCCAGAAGGGCGGCGATGGAAGAGCTGCAGCTGGGTCAGAGCCTGGAGGGAGGGCGGGGCCTTCACTGAGGACCCCCCCCCCCCGGGGCCAGCCCTAGGCACAGGCGGTCACACATGCGCCCTTGGCCTGTGCGGTGTGTGGGGGGTTGAACCCAAGCCCGCAGGGCTCCCGGAGCGGCCAGAGAAAGAAGGGCCCATGGAGAGGTAGGCGAGGTGGGCAGGGGGCGCCAGCTTACTCTCCTCAGCTCCCTGAGGGAGAGAGAGAGAGACAGAGACAGAGAGAGAGATCCCTGACCTCTGAGTCTCTGCCTCCACAGCTGGCTGGTGCCAACTCACGCGCCATCCCACTTCAAGCCATTAACCCCACGCCTGCCCCGGGGCCAGCCCCACCACAGACAGGCCGGTTGGTTCCTGCTCACCTCTGTGCCGTCCCTTCCCGACCTGACCCCAGTGCAGGGGATAAGCTTCAGACAAGTCTTTCCATGTCCCTCTGCATGACAATAGACTTCCTCCCCTCTCCCATTCCACAGGCCCACCCAGGACAGCCACCTTTGTCATTAGCTCAGGAGAGGATGCAAGATGAGAATCTCTGCTATTGTGTGGGGAGACTCAGTTTCCCGGGTTTCCCCATGGACACATGTTCTTCAGCTGGGTCTGATTTTCTCCAGACAAGCTGTCTTGGGAAGGATTTGGCCAGCCCCTAAGAACCTGAAGGGAAAGGGCGGAGGGGGGTTCTCTCTCTGCCCCCGACAGCCCGAGCTGGGTCGGTCCCTCAGACCTGGCCAGGGGCATCCCATCCCCCGGCGCCCTTCCCCGGGGCATCCAAGGGCAGGCTCGGCGCCAGCCCCACCACGCTCGCCACTGCCCTACCATCGTCCTCCCTCGGGGGGCCTGGGCAGGACAGGGACCCGGGTGTGGGAGGCCTCCAGATCTCAGGCCTGGCACAAGCGTTTACCAGGCTGCTTCCTCCTCTGACAGGGGCCCACCACAACCGCCCCAGGAGACTTGGCAGCCGCCCCCAGGGCTCTATCCTCTGGAACTCGTCCCCTTGGAAGGGGCCTGGCCCAGGTGCCAGGTTCGGCTGGTCGGCCAGCCTCCTTTGGAGAAAGCAGGCAAGCCGAGCCAGGCTTGCAGTGGCCCTGGCGTGACACCTGCCACCTCAGGCAGAGGGCCTCCCGCGTGCCCTCCATGGCGGGTTTCTCCCCGGAGCCGTGGCCTGGGCACTAGGAAGGCCGGGCCTCCACGACTCCCGGGAGGAGGGGCTAACCCAGTTGCGCCCTGGCCCCCAAACCCTCTGGTGCCATCTGCCTGTCTCGGCACTTGTGACTCCACAGAGCCTTTCCTACATCTGGGCTGCCTGCCGTGGCAAAGTGCAGGCGTGGGGTGAGGCCATGGTTTTGTCTTTCCAGGAAAAAATGAGCCCCTGGCCGAAGCAGCAGGCCCAGGCAGAGCCTTGAGCTTGAAGCCCAGTAGGTCTGTGGCCCTCAGGGCCAGAGCCATGCTTTCAAGGCAGGGAAGCGGCCTGCAAGCTGAGTGGGAGTGGGGGAGGGGAGGGAGACAGCTGAAGCCAAGTCCAGAAGGGCGGCGATGGAAGAGCTGCAGCTGGGTCAGAGCCTGGAGGGAGGGCGGGGCCTTCACTGAGGACCCCCCCCCCCCCCGGGGCCAGCCCTAGGCACAGGCGGTCACACATGCGCCCTTGGCCTGTGCGGTGTGTGGGGGGTTGAACCCAAGCCCGCAGGGCTCCCGGAGCGGCCAGAGAAAGAAGGGCCCATGGAGAGGTAGGCGAGGTGGGCAGGGGGCGCCAGCTTACTCTCCTCAGCACCCTGAGGGAGAGAGAGAGAGACAGAGACAGAGAGAGAGATCCCTGACCTCTGAGTCTCTGCCTCCACCGCTGGCTGGTGCCAACTCACGCGCCATCCCACTTCCAGCCATCACCCCCACGCCTGCCCCGGGGCCAGCCCCACCACAGAGAGGCCGGTTGGTTCCTGCTCACCTCTGTGCCGTCCCTTCCCGACCTGACCCCAGTGCAGGGGATAAGCTTCAGACAAGTCTTTCCATGTCCCTCTGCATGACAATAGACTTCCTCCCCTCTCCCATTCCACAGGCCCACCCGGGACAGCCACCTTTGTCATTAGCTCAGGAGAAGATGCAAGATGAGAATCTCTGCTATTGTGTGGGGAGACTCAGTTTCCCGGGTTTCCCCCATGGACACATGTTCTTCAGCTGGGTCTGATTTTCTCCAGACAAGCTGTCTTGGGAAGGATTTGGCCAGCCCTAAGAACCTGAAGGGAAAGGGCGGAGGGGTGTTCTCTCTCTGCCCCCGACAGCCCCGAGCTGGGTCGGTCCCTCAGACCTGGCCAGGGGCACCCCATCCCCCGGCGCCCTTCCCCGGGGCATCCAAGGGCAGGCTCGGCGCCAGCCCCACCCCCGCTCGCCACTGCCCGACCATCGTCCTCCCTCGAGGGGCCTGGGCAGGACAGGGACCCGGGTGTGGGAGGCCTCCAGATCTCAGGCCTGGCACAGCGTTTACCAGGCTGCTTCCTCCTCTGACGGGGGCCCAGCACACGCCCCAGGAGACTTGGCAGCCGCCCCCAGGGCTCTATCCTCTGGAACTCGTCCCCTTGGAAGGGGCCTGGCCCAGGTGCCAGTTCGGCTGGTCGGCCAGCCTCCTTTGGAGAAAGCAGGCAAGCCGAGCCAGGCTTGCAGTGGCCCTGGCGTGACACCTGCCACCTCAGGCAGAGGGCCTCCCGCGTGCCCTCCATGGCGGGTTTCTCCCCCGGAGCCGTGGCCTGGGCACTAGGAAGGCCGGGCCTCCACGACTCCCGGGAGGAGGGGCTAACCCAGTTGCGCCCTGGCCCCCAAACCCTCTGGTGCCATCTGCCTGTCTCGGCACTTCTGACTCCACAGAGCCTTTCCTACATCTGGGCTGCCTGCCGTGGCAAAGTGCAGGCGTGGGGTGAGGCCATGGTTTTGTCTTTCCAGGAAAAAATGAGCCCCTGGCCGAAGCAGCAGGCCCAGGCAGAGCCTTGAGCTTGAAGCCCAGTAGGTCCTGTGGCCCTCAGGGCCAGAGCCATGCTTTCAAGGCAGGGAAGCGGCCTGCAAGCTGAGTGGGAGTGGGGGAGGGGAGGGAGACAGCTGAAGCCGAGTCCAGAAGGGCGGCGATGGAAGAGCTGCAGCTGGGTCAGAGCCTGGAGGGAGGGCGGGGCCTTCACTGAGGACCCCCCGAGGCCAGCCCTAGGCCCTGGCGGTCGCGCATGCGCCCTTGGCCTGTGCGGTGTGTGGGGGGTTGAACCCAAGCCCGCAGGGCTCCCGGAGCGGCCAGAGAAAGAAGGGCCCATGGAGAGGTAGGCTAGGTGGGCAGGGGGCGCCACCTTACTCTCCTCAGCTCCCTGAGGGAGAGAGAGAGAGACAGAGACAGAGAGAGAGATCCCTGACCTCTGAGTCTCTGCCTCCACCGCTGGCTGGTTCCACACTCACTGCGCCATCCCACTTCCAGCCATCACCCCCACGCCTGCCCCGGGGCCAGCCCCACCACAGACAGGCCGGTTGGTTCCTGCTCACCTCTGTGCCGTCCCTTCCCGACCTGACCCCAGTGCAGGGGATAAGCTTCAGACAAGTCTTTCCATGTCCCATCTGCATGACAATAGACTTCCTCCCCTCTCCCATTCCACAGGCCCACCCGGGACAGCCACCTTTGTCATTAGCTCAGGAGAAGATGCAGATGAGAATCTCTGCTATTGTGTGGGGAGACTCAGTTTCCCGGGTTTCCCCCATGGACACATGTTCTTCAGCTGGGTCTGATTTTCTCCAGACAAGCTGTCTTGGGAAGGATTTGGCCAGCCCTAAGAACCTGAAGGGAAAGGGCGGAGGGGGGTTCTCTCTCTGCCCCCGACAGCCCCGAGCTGGGTCGGTCCCTCAGACCTGGCCAGGGGCAGCCCCATCCCCCGGCGCCCCTTCCCCGGGGCATCCAAGGGCAGGGCTCGGCGCCAGCCCCACCCCCGCTCGCCACTGCCCGACCATCGTCCTCCCTCGGGGGGCCTGGGCAGGACAGGGACCCGGCTGTGGGAGGCCTCCAGATCTCAGGCCTGGCACACCGTTTACCAGGCTGCTTCCTCCTCTGACGGGGGCCCAGCACACGCCCCAGGAGACTTGGCAGCCGCCCCCAGGGCTCTATCCTCTGGAACTCGTCACCTTGGAAGGGGCCTGGCCCAGGTGCCAGGTTCGGCTGCGTCGGCCAGCCTCCTTTGGAGAAAGCAGGCAAAGCCGAGCCAGGCTTGCAGTGGCCCTGGCGTGACACCTGCCACCTCAGGCAGAGGGCCTCCCGCGTGCCCTCCATGGCGGGTTTCTCCCCGGAGCCGTGGCCTGGGCACTAGGAAGGCCGGGCCTCCCCGACTCCCGGGAGGAGGGGCTAGCCCAGTTGCGACCTGGCCCCCAAACCCTCTGGTGCCATCTGCCTGTCTCGGCACTTCTGACTCCACAGAGCCTTTCCTACATCTGGGCTGCCTGCCGTGGCAAAGTGCAGGCGTGGGGTGAGGCCATGCCTTCTCTTTCCAGGAAAAAGTGAGCCCCTGGCCGAAGCAGCAGGCCCAGGCAGAGCCTTGAGCTTGAAGCCCAGTAGGTCTGTGGCCCTCAGGGCCAGAGCAATGCTTTCAAGGCAGGGAAGCGGCCTGCAAGCTGAGTGGGAGTGGGGGAGGGGAGGGAGACAGCTGAAGCCGAGTCCAGAAGGGCGGTGATGGAAGAGCTGCAGCTGGGTCAGAGCCTGGAGGGAGGGCGGGGCCTTCACTGAGGACCCCCCCCCCCGAGGGCAGCCCTAGGCCCCGGCGGTCGCGCATAGCGCCCTTGGCCTGTGCGGTGTGTGGGGGCTTGAACCCAAGCCCGCAGGGCTCCCGGAGCGGCCAGAGAAAGAAGGGCCCATGGAGAGGTAGGCGAGGTGGGCAGGGGGCGCCACCTTACTCTCCTCAGCTCCCTGAGGGAGAGAGAGAGAGACAGAGACAGAGAGAGAGATCCCTGACCTCTGAGTCTCTGCCTCCACCGCTGGCTGGTGCCAACTCACGCGCCATCCCACTTCCAGCCATCACCCCCACGCCTGCCCCGGGGCCAGCCCCACCACAGAGAGGCCGGTTGGTTCCTGCTCACCTCTGTGCCCTCCCTTCCCGACCTGACCCCAGTGCTGGGGATAAGCTTCAGACAAGTCTTTCCATGTCCCTCTGCATGACAATAGACTTCCTCCCCTCTCCCATTCCACAGGCCCACCCGGGACATCCACCTTTGTCATTAGCTCAGGAGAGGAGCAAGATGAGAATCTCTGCTATTGTGTGGGGAGACTCAGTTTCCCGGATTTCCCCCCATGGACACATGTTCTTCAGCTGGGTCTGATTTTCTCCAGATAAGCTGTCTTGGGAAGGATTTGGCCAGCCCTAAGAACCTGAAGGGAAAGGGCGGAGGGGGGTTCTCTCTCTGCCCCCGACAGCCCCGAGCTGAGTCGCTCCCTCAGACCTGGCCAGGGGCAGCCCATCCCCCGGCGCCCTTCCCCGGGGCATCCAAGGGCAGGCTCGGCGCCAGCCCCACCCCGCTCGCCACTGCCCGACCATCGTCCTCCCTCGGGGGGCCTGGGCAGGACAGGGACCCGGCTGTGGGAGGCCTCCAGATCTCAGGCCTGGCACACCGTTTACCAGGCTGCTTCCTCCTCTGACGGGGGCCCAGCACACGCCCCAGGAGACTTGGCAGCCGCCCCCAGGGCTCTATCCTCTGGAACTCGTCCCCTTGGAAGGGGCCTGGCCCAGGTGCCAGGTTCGGCTGGTCGGCCAGCCTCCTTTGGAGAAAGCAGGCAAGCCGAGCCAGGCTTGCAGTGGCCCTGGCGTGACACCTGCCACCTCAGGCAGAGGGCCTCCCGCGTGCCCTCCATGGCGGGTTTCTCCCCGGAGCCGTGGCCTGGGCACTAGGAAGGCCGGGCCTCCCCGACTCCCGGGAGGAGGGGCTAGCCCAGTTGCGCCCTGGCCCCCAAACCCTCTGGTGCCATCTGCCTGTCTCGGCACTTCTGACTCCACAGAGCCTTTCCTACATCTGGGCTGCCTGCCGTGGCAAAGTGAAGGCGTGGGGTGAGGCCATGCCTTCTCTTTCCAGGAAAAAGTGAGCCCCTGGCCGAAGCAGCAGGCCCAGGCAGAGCCTTGAGCTTGAAGCCCAGTAGGTCTGTGGCCCTCAGGGCCAGAGCAATGCTTTCAAGGCAGGGAAGCGGCCTGCAAGCTGAGTGGGAGTGGGGGAGGGGAGGGAGACAGCTGAAGCCGAGTCCAGAAGGGCGGTGATGGAAGAGCTGCAGCTGGGTCAGAGCCTGGAGGGAGGGCGGGGCCTTCACTGAGGACCCCCCCCCACGAGGGCAGCCCTAGGCCCAGGCGGTCGCGCATGCGCCCTTGGCCTGTGCGGTGTGTGGGGGCTTGAACCCAAGCCCGCAGGGCTCCCGGAGCGGCCAGAGAAAGAAGGGCCCATGGAGAGGTAGGCGAGGTGGGCAGGGGGCGCCACCTTACTCTCCTCAGCTCCCTGAGGGAGAGAGAGAGAGACAGAGACAGAGAGAGAGATCCCTGACCTCTGAGTCTCTGCCTCCACCGCTGGCTGGTGCCAACTCACGCGCCATCCCACTTCCAGCCATCACCCCCACGCCTGCCCCGGGGCCAGCCCCACCACAGAGAGGCCGGTTGGTTCCTGCTCACCTCTGTGCCGTCCCTTCCCGACCTGACCCCAGTGCAGGGGATAAGCTTCAGACAAGTCTTTCCATGTCCCTCTGCATGACAATAGACTTCCTCCCCTCTCCCATTCCACAGGCCCACCCGGGACATCCACCTTTGTCATTAGCTCAGGAGAGGATGCAAGATGAGAATCTCTGCTATTGTGTGGGGAGACTCAGTTTCCCGGGTTTCCCCCATGGACACATGTTCTTCAGCTGGGTCTGATTTTCTCCAGACAAGCTGTCTTGGGAAGGATTTGGCCAGCCCTAAGAAGCTGAAGGGAAAGGGCGGAGGGGGGTTCTCTCTCTGCCCCCGACAGCCCCGAGCTGGGTCGCTCCCTCAGACCTGGCCAGGGGCAGCCCATCCCCCGGCGCCCTTCCCCGGGGCAACCAAGGGCAGGCTCGGCGCCAGCGCCACCCCGCTCGCCACTGCCCGACCATCGTCCTCCCTCGGGGTGCCTGGGCAGGACAGGGACCCGGCTGTGGGAGGCCTCCAGATCTCAGGCCTGGCACACCGTTTACCAGGCTGCTTCCTCCTCTGACGGGGGCCCAGCACACGCCCCAGGAGACTTGGCAGCCGCCCCCAGGGCTCTATCCTCTGGAACTCGTCCCCTTGGAAGGGGCCTGGCCCAGGTGCCAGGTTCGGCTGGTCGGCCAGCCTCCTTTGGAGAAAGCAGGCAAGCCGAGCCAGGCTTGCAGTGGCCCTGGCGTGACACCTGCCACCTCAGGCAGAGGGCCTCCCGCGTGCCCTCCATGGCGGGTTTCTCCCCGGAGCCGTGGCCTGGGCACTAGGAAGGCCGGGCCTCCCCGACTCCCGGGAGGAGGGGCTAGCCCAGTTGCGCCCTGGCCCCCAAACCCTCTGGGGCCATCTGCCTGTCTCGGCACTTCTGACTCCACAGAGCCTTTCCTACATCTGGGCTGCCTGCCGTGGCAAAGTGCAGGCGTGGGGTGAGGCCATGCCTTCTCTTTCCAGGAAAAAGTGAGCCCCTGGCCGAAGCAGCAGGCCCAGGCAGAGCCTTGAGCTTGAAGCCCAGTAGGTCTGTGGCCCTCAGGGCCAGAGCAATGCTTTCAAGGCAGGGAAGCGGCCTGCAAGCTGAGTGGGAGTGGGGGAGGGGAGGGAGACAGCTGAAGCCGAGTCCAGAAGGGCGGTGATGGAAGAGCTGCAGCTGGGTCAGAGCCTGGAGGGAGGGCGGGGCCTTCACTGAGGACCCCCCCCCCCCCCCCGAGGGCAGCCCTATGCCCCGGCGGTCGCGCATGCGCCCTTGGCCTGTGCGGTGTGTGGGGGCTTGAACCCAAGCCCGCAGGGCTCCCGGAGCGGCCAGAGAAAGAAGGGCCCATGGAGAGGTAGGCGAGGTGGGCAGGGGGCGCCACCTTACTCTCCTCAGCTCCCTGAGGGAGAGAGAGAGAGACAGAGACAGAGAGAGAGATCCCTGACCTCTGAGTCTCTGCCTCCACCGCTGGCTGGTGCCAACTCACGCGCCATCCCACTTCCAGCCATCACCCCCACGCCTGCCCCGGGGCCAGCCCCACCACAGAGAGGCCTGTTGGTTCCTGCTCACCTCTGTGCCGTCCCTTCCCGACCTGACCCCAGTGCAGGGGATAAGCTTCAGACAAGTCTTTCCATGTCCCTCTGCATGACAATAGACTTCCTCCCCTCTCCCATTCCACAGGCCCACCAGGGACATCCACCTTTGTCATTAGCTCAGGAGAGGATGCAAGATGAGAATCTCTGCTATTGTGTGGGGAGACTCAGTTTCCCGGGTTTCCCCCATGGACACATGTTCTTCAGCTGGGTCTGATTTTCTCCAGACAAGCTGTCTTGGGAAGGATTTGGCCAGCCCTAAGAAGCTGAAGGGAAAGGGCGGAGGGGGGTTCTCTCTCTGCCCCAGACAGCCCCGAGCTGGGTCGGTCCCTCAGACCTGGCCAGGGGCAGCCCATCCCCCGGCGCCCTTCCCCGGGGCATCCAAGGGCAGGCTCGGCGCCAGCCCCACCCCGCTCGCCACTGCCCGACCATCGTCCTCCCTCGGGGGGCCTGGGCAGGACAGGGACCCGGCTGTGGGAGGCCTCCAGATCTCAGGCCTGGCACACCGTTTACCAGGCTGCTTCCTCCTCTGACGGGGGCCCAGCACACGCCCCAGGAGACTTGGCAGCCACCCCCAGGGCTCTATCCTCTGGAACTCGTAACCTTGGAAGGGGCCTGGCCCAGGTGCCAGGTTCGGCTGGTCGGCCAGCCTCCTTTGGAGAAAGCAGGCAAGCCGAGCCAGGCTTGCAGTGGCCCTGGCGTGACACCTGCCACCTCAGGCAGAGGGCCTCCCGCGTGCCCTCCATGGCGGGTTTCTCCCCGGAGCCGTGGCCTGGGCACTAGGAAGGCCGGGCCTCCCCGACTCCCGGGAGGAGGGGCTAGCCCAGTTGCGACCTGGCCCCCAAACCCTCTGGTGCCATCTGCCTGTCTCGGCACTTCTGACTCCACAGAGCCTTTCCTACATCTGGGCTGCCTGCCGTGGCAAAGTGCAGGCGTGGGGTGAGGCCATGCCTTCTCTTTCCAGGAAAAAGTGAGCCCCTGGCCGAAGCAGCAGGCCCAGGCAGAGCCTTGAGCTTGAAGCCCAGTAGGTCTGTGGCCCTCAGGGCCAGAGCAATGCTTTCAAGGCAGGGAAGCGGCCTGCAAGCTGAGTGGGAGTGGGGGAGGGGAGGGAGACAGCTGAAGCCCAGTCCAGAAGGGCGGTGATGGAAGAGCTGCAGCTGGGTCAGAGCCTGGAGGGAGGGCGGGGCCTTCACTGAGGACCCCCCCCCCGAGGGCAGCCCTAGGCCCCGGCGGTCGCGCATGCGCCCTTGGCCTGTGCGGTGTGTGGGGGCTTGAACCCAAGCCCGCAGGGCTCCCGGAGCGGCCAGAGAAAGAAGGGCCCATGGAGAGGTAGGCGAGGTGGGCAGGGGGCGCCACCTTACTCTCCTCAGCTCCCTGAGGGAGAGAGAGAGAGACAGAGACAGAGAGAGAGATCCCTGACCTCTGAGTCTCTGCCTCCACCGCTGGCTGGTGCCAACTCACGCGCCATCCCACTTCCAGCCATCACCCCCACGCCTGCCCCGGGGCCAGCCCCACCACAGAGAGGCCGGTTGGTTCCTGCTCACCTCTGTGCCCTCCCTTCCCGACCTGACCCCAGTGCAGGGGATAAGCTTCAGACAAGTCTTTCCATGTCCCTCTGCATGACAATAGACTTCCTCCCCTCTCCCATTCCACAGGCCCACCCGGGACATCCACCTTTGTCATTAGCTCAGGAGAGGATGCAAGATGAGAATCTCTGCTATTGTGTGGGGAGACTCAGTTTCCCGGATTTCCCCCATGGACACATGTTCTTCAGCTGGGTCTGATTTTCTCCAGATAAGCTGTCTTGGGAAGGATTTGGCCAGCCCTAAGAACCTGAAGGGAAAGGGCGGAGGGGGGTTCTCTCTCTGCCCCCGACAGCCCCGAGCTGAGTCGCTCCCTCAGACCTGGCCAGGGGCAGCCCATCCCCCGGCGCCCTTCCCCGGGGCATCCAAGGGCAGGCTCGGCGCCAGCCCCACCCCGCTCGCCACTGCCCGACCATCGTCCTCCCTCGGGGGGCCTGGGCAGGACAGGGACCCGGCTGTGGGAGGCCTCCAGATCTCAGGCCTGGCACACCGTTTACCAGGCTGCTTCCTCCTCTGACGGGGGCCCAGCACACGCCCCAGGAGACTTGGCAGCCGCCCCCAGGGCTCTATCCTCTGGAACTCGTCCCCTTGGAAGGGGCCTGGCCCAGGTGCCAGGTTCGGCTGGTCGGCCAGCCTCCTTTGGAGAAAGCAGGCAAGCCGAGCCAGGCTTGCAGTGGCCCTGGCGTGACACCTGCCACCTCAGGCAGAGGGCCTCCCGCGTGCCCTCCATGGCGGGTTTCTCCCCGGAGCCGTGGCCTGGGCACTAGGAAGGCCGGGCCTCCCCGACTCCCGGGAGGAGGGGCTAGCCCAGTTGCGCCCTGGCCCCCAAACCCTCTGGTGCCATCTGCCTGTCTCGGCACTTCTGACTCCACAGAGCCTTTCCTACATCTGGGCTGCCTGCCGTGGCAAAGTGAAGGCGTGGGGTGAGGCCATGCCTTCTCTTTCCAGGAAAAAGTGAGCCCCTGGCCGAAGCAGCAGGCCCAGGCAGAGCCTTGAGCTTGAAGCCCAGTAGGTCTGTGGCCCTCAGGGCCAGAGCAATGCTTTCAAGGCAGGGAAGCGGCCTGCAAGCTGAGTGGGAGTGGGGGAGGGGAGGGAGACAGCTGAAGCCGAGTCCAGAAGGGCGGTGATGGAAGAGCTGCAGCTGGGTCAGAGCCTGGAGGGAGGGCGGGGCCTTCACTGAGGACCCCCCCCCACGAGGGCAGCCCTAGGCCCAGGCGGTCGCGCATGCGCCCTTGGCCTGTGCGGTGTGTGGGGGCTTGAACCCAAGCCCGCAGGGCTCCCGGAGCGGCCAGAGAAAGAAGGGCCCATGGAGAGGTAGGCGAGGTGGGCAGGGGGCGCCACCTTACTCTCCTCAGCTCCCTGAGGGAGAGAGAGAGAGACAGAGACAGAGAGAGAGATCCCTGACCTCTGAGTCTCTGCCTCCACCGCTGGCTGGTGCCAACTCACGCGCCATCCCACTTCCAGCCATCACCCCCACGCCTGCCCCGGGGCCAGCCCCACCACAGAGAGGCCGGTTGGTTCCTGCTCACCTCTGTGCCGTCCCTTCCCGACCTGACCCCAGTGCAGGGGATAAGCTTCAGACAAGTCTTTCCATGTCCCTCTGCATGACAATAGACTTCCTCCCCTCTCCCATTCCACAGGCCCACCCGGGACATCCACCTTTGTCATTAGCTCAGGAGAGGATGCAAGATGAGAATCTCTGCTATTGTGTGGGGAGACTCAGTTTCCCGGGTTTCCCCCATGGACACATGTTCTTCAGCTGGGTCTGATTTTCTCCAGACAAGCTGTCTTGGGAAGGATTTGGCCAGCCCTAAGAAGCTGAAGGGAAAGGGCGGAGGGGGGTTCTCTCTCTGCCCCCGACAGCCCCGAGCTGGGTCGCTCCCTCAGACCTGGCCAGGGGCAGCCCATCCCCCGGCGCCCTTCCCCGGGGCAACCAAGGGCAGGCTCGGCGCCAGCGCCACCCCGCTCGCCACTGCCCGACCATCGTCCTCCCTCGGGGGGCCTGGGCAGGACAGGGACCCGGCTGTGGGAGGCCTCCAGATCTCAGGCCTGGCACACCGTTTACCAGGCTGCTTCCTCCTCTGACGGGGGCCCAGCACACGCCCCAGGAGACTTGGCAGCCGCCCCCAGGGCTCTATCCTCTGGAACTCGTCCCCTTGGAAGGGGCCTGGCCCAGGTGCCAGGTTCGGCTGGTCGGCCAGCCTCCTTTGGAGAAAGCAGGCAAGCCGAGCCAGGCTTGCAGTGGCCCTGGCGTGACACCTGCCACCTCAGGCAGAGGGCCTCCCGCGTGCCCTCCATGGCGGGTTTCTCCCCGGAGCCGTGGCCTGGGCACTAGGAAGGCCGGGCCTCCCCGACTCCCGGGAGGAGGGGCTAGCCCAGTTGCGCCCTGGCCCCCAAACCCTCTGGGGCCATCTGCCTGTCTCGGCACTTCTGACTCCACAGAGCCTTTCCTACATCTGGGCTGCCTGCCGTGGCAAAGTGCAGGCGTGGGGTGAGGCCATGCCTTCTCTTTCCAGGAAAAAGTGAGCCCCTGGCCGAAGCAGCAGGCCCAGGCAGAGCCTTGAGCTTGAAGCCCAGTAGGTCTGTGGCCCTCAGGGCCAGAGCAATGCTTTCAAGGCAGGGAAGCGGCCTGCAAGCTGAGTGGGAGTGGGGGAGGGGAGGGAGACAGCTGAAGCCTAGTCCAGAAGGGCGGTGATGGAAGAGCTGCAGCTGGGTCAGAGCCTGGAGGGAGGGCGGGGCCTTCACTGAGGACCCCCCCCCCCCCCCCCCGAGGGCAGCCCTAGGCCCCGGCGGTCGCGCATGCGCCCTTGGCCTGTGCGGTGTGTGGGGGCTTGAACCCAAGCCCGCAGGGCTCCCGGAGCGGCCAGAGAAAGAAGGGCCCATGGAGAGGTAGGCGAGGTGGGCAGGGGGCGCCACCTTACTCTCCTCAGCTCCCTGAGGGAGAGAGAGAGAGACAGAGACAGAGAGAGAGATCCCTGACCTCTGAGTCTCTGCCTCCACCGCTGGCTGGTGCCAACTCACGCGCCATCCCACTTCCAGCCATCACCCCCACGCCTGCCCCGGGGCCAGCCCCACCACAGAGAGGCCGGTTGGTTCCTGCTCACCTCTGTGCAGTCCCTTCCCGACCTGACCCCAGTGCAGGGGATAAGCTTCAGACAAGTCTTTCCATGTCCCTCTGCATGACAATAGACTTCCTCCCCTCTCCCATTCCACAGGCCCACCCGGGACATCCACCTTTGTCATTAGCTCAGGAGAGGATGCAAGATGAGAATCTCTGCTATTGTGTGGGGAGACTCAGTTTCCCGGGTTTCCCCCATGGACACATGTTCTTCAGCTGGGTCTGATTTTCTCCAGACAAGCTGTCTTGGGAAGGATTTGGCCAGCCCTAAGAACCTGAAGGGAAAGGGCGGAGGGGGGTTCTCTCTCTGCCCCCGACAGCCCCGAGCTGGGTCGGTCCCTCAGACCTGGCCAGGGGCAGCCCATCCCCCGGCGCCCTTCCCCGGGGCATCCAAGGGCAGGCTCGGCGCCAGCCCCACCCCGCTCGCCACTGCCCGACCATCGTCCTCCCTCGGGGGGCCTGGGCGGGACAGGGACCCGGCTGTGGGAGGCCTCCAGATCTCAGGCCTGGCACACCGTTTACCAGGCTGCTTCCTCCTCTGACGGGGGCCCAGCACACGCCCCAGGAGACTTGGCAGCCACCCCCAGGGCTCTATCCTCTGGAACTCGTAACCTTGGAAGGGGCCTGGCCCAGGTGCCAGGTTCGGCTGGTCGGCCAGCCTCCTTTGGAGAAAGCAGGCAAGCCGAGCCAGGCTTGCAGTGGCCCTGGCGTGACACCTGCCACCTCAGGCAGAGGGCCTCCCGCGTGCCCTCCATGGCGGGTTTCTCCCCGGAGCCGTGGCCTGGGCACTAGGAAGGCCGGGCCTCCCCGACTCCCGGGAGGAGGGGCTAGCCCAGTTGCGCCCTGGCCCCCAAACCCTCTGGTGCCATCTGCCTGTCTCGGCACTTCTGACTCCACAGAGCCTTTCCTACATCTGGGCTGCCTGCCGTGGCAAAGTGCAGGCGTGGGGTGAGGCCATGCCTTCTCTTTCCAGGAAAAAGTGAGCCCCTGGCCGAAGCAGCAGGCCCAGGCAGAGCCTTGAGCTTGAAGCCCAGTAGGTCTGTGGCCCTCAGGGCCAGAGCAATGCTTTCAAGGCAGGGAAGCGGCCTGCAAGCTGAGTGGGAGTGGGGGAGGGGAGGGAGACAGCTGAAGCCCAGTCCAGAAGGGCGGTGATGGAAGAGCTGCAGCTGGGTCAGAGCCTGGAGGGAGGGCGGGGCCTTCACTGAGGACCCCCCCCCCCGAGGGCAGCCCTAGGCCCCGGCGGTCGCGCATGCGCCCTTGGCCTGTACGGTGTGTGGGGGCTTGAACCCAAGCCCGCAGGGCTCCCGGAGCGGCCAGAGAAAGAAGGGCCCATGGAGAGGTAGGCGAGGTGGGCAGGGGGCGCCACCTTACTCTCCTCAGCTCCCTGAGGGAGAGAGAGAGAGACAGAGACAGAGAGAGAGATCCCTGACCTCTGAGTCTCTGCCTCCACCGCTGGCTGGTGCCAACTCACGCGCCATCCCACTTCCAGCCATCACCCCCACGCCTGCCCCGGGGCCAGCCCCACCACAGAGAGGCCGGTTGGTTCCTGCTCACCTCTGTGCCCTCCCTTCCCGACCTGACCCCAGTGCAGGGGATAAGCTTCAGACAAGTCTTTCCATGTCCCTCTGCATGACAATAGACTTCCTCCCCTCTCCCATTCCACAGGCCCACCCGGGACATCCACCTTTGTCATTAGCTCAGGAGAGGATGCAAGATGAGAATCTCTGCTATTGTGTGGGGAGACTCAGTTTCCCGGATTTCCCCCATGGACACATGTTCTTCAGCTGGGTCTGATTTTCTCCAGACAAGCTGTCTTGGGAAGGATTTGGCCAGCCCTAAGAACCTGAAGGGAAAGGGCGGAGGGGGGTTCTCTCTCTGCCCCCGACAGCCCCGAGCTGAGTCGCTCCCTCAGACCTGGCCAGGGGCAGCCCATCCCCCGGCGCCCTTCCCCGGGGCATCCAAGGGCAGGCTCGGCGCCAGCCCCACCCCGCTCGCCACTGCCCGACCATCGTCCTCCCTCGGGGGGCCTGGGCAGGACAGGGACCCGGCTGTGGGAGGCCTCCAGATCTCAGGCCTGGCACACCGTTTACCAGGCTGCTTCCTCCTCTGACGGGGGCCCAGCACACGCCCCAGGAGACTTGGCAGCCGCCCCCAGGGCTCTATCCTCTGGAACTCGTCCCCTTGGAAGGGGCCTGGCCCAGGTGCCAGGTTCGGCTGGTCGGCCAGCCTCCTTTGGAGAAAGCAGGCAAGCCGAGCCAGGCTTGCAGTGGCCCTGGCGTGACACCTGCCACCTCAGGCAGAGGGCCTCCCGCGTGCCCTCCATGGCGGGTTTCTCCCCGGAGCCGTGGCCTGGGCACTAGGAAGGCCGGGCCTCCCCGACTCCCGGGAGGAGGGGCTAGCCCAGTTGCGCCCTGGCCCCCAAACCCTCTGGTGCCATCTGCCTGTCTCGGCACTTCTGACTCCACAGAGCCTTTCCTACATCTGGGCTGCCTGCCGTGGCAAAGTGCAGGCGTGGGGTGAGGCCATGCCTTCTCTTTCCAGGAAAAAGTGAGCCCCTGGCCGAAGCAGCAGGCCCAGGCAGAGCCTTGAGCTTGAAGCCCAGTAGGTCTGTGGCCCTCAGGGCCAGAGCAATGCTTTCAAGGCAGGGAAGCGGCCTGCAAGCTGAGTGGGAGTGGGGGAGGGGAGGGAGACAGCTGAAGCCCAGTCCAGAAGGGCGGTGATGGAAGAGCTGCAGCTGGGTCAGAGCCTGGAGGGAGGGCGGGGCCTTCACTGAGGACCCCCCCCCCCCCCGAGGGCAGCCCTAGGCCCCGGCGGTCGCGCATGCGCCCTTGGCCTGTACGGTGTGTGGGGGCTTGAACCCAAGCCCGCAGGGCTCCCGGAGCGGCCAGAGAAAGAAGGGCCCATGGAGAGGTAGGCGAGGTGGGCAGGGGGCGAAACCTTACTCTCCTCAGCTCCCTGAGGGAGAGAGAGAGAGACAGAGACAGAGAGAGAGATCCCTGACCTCTGAGTCTCTGCCTCCACCGCTGGCTGGTGCCAACTCACGCGCCATCCCACTTCCAGCCATCACCCCCACGCCTGCCCCGGGGCCAGCCCCACCACAGAGAGGCCGGTTGGTTCCTGCTCACCTCTGTGCCCTCCCTTCCCGACCTGACCCCAGTGCAGGGGATAAGCTTCAGACAAGTCTTTCCATGTCCCTCTGCATGACAATAGACTTCCTCCCCTCTCCCATTCCACAGGCCCACACGGGACATCCACCTTTGTCATTAGCTCAGGAGAGGATGCAAGATGAGAATCTCTGCTATTGTGTGGGGAGACTCAGTTTCCCGGATTTCCCCCATGGACACATGTTCTTCAGCTGGGTCTGATTTTCTCCAGACAAGCTGTCTTGGGAAGGATTTGGCCAGCCCTAAGAACCTGAAGGGAAAGGGCGGAGGGGGGTTCTCTCTCTGCCCCCGACAGCCCCGAGCTGAGTCGCTCCCTCAGACCTGGCCAGGGGCAGCCCATCCCCCGGCGCCCTTCCCCGGGGCATCCAAGGGCAGGCTCGGCGCCAGCCCCACCCCGCTCGCCACTGCCCGACCATCGTCCTCCCTCGGGGGGCCTGGGCAGGACAGGGACCCGGCTGTGGGAGGCCTCCAGATCTCAGGCCTGGCACACCGTTTACCAGGCTGCTTCCTCCTCTGACGGGGGCCCAGCACACGCCCCAGGAGACTTGGCAGCCGCCCCCAGGGCTCTATCCTCTGGAACTCGTCCCCTTGGAAGGGGCCTGGCCCAGGTGCCAGGTTCGGCTGGTCGGCCAGCCTCCTTTGGAGAAAGCAGGCAAGCCGAGCCAGGCTTGCAGTGGCCCTGGCGTGACACCTGCCACCTCAGGCAGAGGGCCTCCCGCGTGCCCTCCATGGCGGGTTTCTCCCCGGAGCCGTGGCCTGGGCACTAGGAAGGCCGGGCCTCCCCGACTCCCGGGAGGAGGGGCTAGCCCAGTTGCGCCCTGGCCCCCAAACCCTCTGGTGCCATCTGCCTGTCTCGGCACTTCTGACTCCACAGAGCCTTTCCTACATCTGGGCTGCCTGCCGTGGCAAAGTGAAGGCGTGAGGTGAGGCCATGCCTTCTCTTTCCAGGAAAAAGTGAGCCCCTGGCCGAAGCAGCAGGCCCAGGCAGAGCCTTGAGCTTGAAGCCCAGTAGGTCTGTGGCCCTCAGGGCCAGAGCAATGCTTTCAAGGCAGGGAAGCGGCCTGCAAGCTGAGTGGGAGTGGGGGAGGGGAGGGAGACAGCTGAAGCCGAGTCCAGAAGGGCGGTGATGGAAGAGCTGCAGCTGGGTAAGAGCCTGGAGGGAGGGGCGGGGCCTTCACTGAGGACCCCCCCCCACGAGGGCAGCCCTAGGCCCAGGCGGTCGCGCATGCGCCCTTGGCCTGTGCGGTGTGTGGGGGCTTGAACCCAAGCCCGCAGGGCTCCCGGAGCGGCCAGAGAAAGAAGGGCCCATGGAGAGGTAGGCGAGGTGGGCAGGGGGCGCCACCTTACTCTCCTCAGCTCCCTGAGGGAGAGAGAGAGAGACAGAGACAGAGAGAGAGATCCCTGACCTCTGAGTCTCTGCCTCCACCGCTGGCTGGTGCCAACTCACGCGCCATCCCACTTCCAGCCATCACCCCCACGCCTGCCCCGGGGCCAGCCCCACCACAGAGAGGCCGGTTGGTTCCTGCTCACCTCTGTGCCGTCCCTTCCCGACCTGACCCCAGTGCAGGGGATAAGCTTCAGACAAGTCTTTCCATGTCCCTCTGCATGACAATAGACTTCCTCCCCTCTCCCATTCCACAGGCCCACCCGGGACATCCACCTTTGTCATTAGCTCAGGAGAGGATGCAAGATGAGAATCTCTGCTATTGTGTGGGGAGACTCAGTTTCCCGGGTTTCCCCCATGGACACATGTTCTTCAGCTGGGTCTGATTTTCTCCAGACAAGCTGTCTTGGGAAGGATTTGGCCAGCCCTAAGAAGCTGAAGGGAAAGGGCGGAGGGGGGTTCTCTCTCTGCCCCCGACAGCCCCGAGCTGGGTCGCTCCCTCAGACCTGGCCAGGGGCAGCCCATCCCCCGGCGCCCTTCCCCGGGGCATCCAAGGGCAGGCTCGGCGCCAGCCCCACCCCGCTCGCCACTGCCCGACCATCGTCCTCCCTCGGGGGGCCTGGGCAGGACAGGGACCCGGCTGTGGGAGGCCTCCAGATCTCAGGCCTGGCACACCGTTTACCAGGCTGCTTCCTCCTCTGACGGGGGCCCAGCACACGCCCCAGGAGACTTGGCAGCCGCCCCCAGGGCTCTATCCTCTGGAACTCGTCCCCTTGGAAGGGGCCTGGCCCAGGTGCCAGGTTCCGCAGGTCGGCCAGCCTCCTTTGGAGAAAGCAGGCAAGCCGAGCCAGGGTGGCAGTGGCCCTGGCGTGACACCTGCCACCTCAGGCAGAGGGCCTCCCGCGTGCCCTCCATGGCGGGTTTCTCCCCGGAGCCGTGGCCTGGGCACTAGGAAGGCCGGGCCTCCCCGACTCCCGGGAGGAGGGGCTAGCCCAGTTGCGCCCTGGCCCCCAAACCCTCTGGTGCCATCTGCCTGTCTCGGCACTTCTGACTCCACAGAGCCTTTCCTACATCTGGGCTGCCTGCCGTGGCAAAGTGCAGGCGTGGGGTGAGGCCATGCCTTCTCTTTCCAGGAAAAAGTGAGCCCCTGGCCGAAGCAGCAGGCCCAGGCAGAGCCTTGAGCTTGAAGCCCAGTAGGTCTGTGGCCCTCAGGGCCAGAGCAATGCTTTCAAGGCAGGGAAGCGGCCTGCAAGCTGAGTGGGAGTGGGGGAGGGGAGGGAGACAGCTGAAGCCGAGTCCAGAAGGGCGGTGATGGAAGAGCTGCAGCTGGGTCAGAGCCTGGAGGGAGGGCGGGGCCTTCACTGAGGACCCCCCCCCCCCCGAGGGCAGCCCTAGGCCCCGGCGGTCGCGCATGCGCCCTTGGCCTGTGCGGTGTGTGGGGGCTTGAACCCAAGCCCGCAGGGCTCCCGGAGCGGCCAGAGAAAGAAGGGCCCATGGAGAGGTAGGCGAGGTGGGCAGGGGGCGCCACCTTACTCTCCTCAGCTCCCTGAGGGAGAGAGAGAGAGACAGAGACAGAGAGAGAGATCCCTGACCTCTGAGTCTCTGCCTCCACCGCTGGCTGGTGCCAACTCACGCGCCATCCCACTTCCAGCCATCACCCCCACGCCTGCCCCGGGGCCAGCCCCACCACAGAGAGGCCGGTTGGTTCCTGCTCACCTCTGTGCCGTCCCTTCCCGACCTGACCCCAGTGCAGGGGATAAGCTTCAGACAAGTCTTTCCATGTCCCTCTGCATGACAATAGACTTCCTCCCCTCTCCCATTCCACAGGCCCACCCGGGACATCCACCTTTGTCATTAGCTCAGGAGAGGATGCAAGATGAGAATCTCTGCTATTGTGTGGGGAGACTCAGTTTCCCGGGTTTCCCCCATGGACACATGTTCTTCAGCTGGGTCTGATTTTCTCCAGACAAGCTGTCTTGGGAAGGATTTGGCCAGCCCTAAGAAGCTGAAGGGAAAGGGCGGAGGGGGGTTCTCTCTCTGCCCCCGACAGCCCCGAGCTGGGTCGGTCCCTCAGACCTGGCCAGGGGCAGCCCATCCCCCGGCGCCCTTCCCCGGGGCATCCAAGGGCAGGCTCGGCGCCAGCCCCACCCCGCTCGCCACTGCCCGACCATCGTCCTCCCTCGGGGGGCCTGGGCAGGACAGGGACCCGGCTGTGGGAGGCCTCCAGATCTCAGGCCTGGCACACCGTTTACCAGGCTGCTTCCTCCTCTGACGGGGGCCCAGCACACGCCCCAGGAGACTTGGCAGCCACCCCCAGGGCTCTATCCTCTGGAACTCGTAACCTTGGAAGGGGCCTGGCCCAGGTGCCAGGTTCGGCTGGTCGGCCAGCCTCCTTTGGAGAAAGCAGGCAAGCCGAGCCAGGCTTGCAGTGGCCCTGGCGTGACACCTGCCACCTCAGGCAGAGGGCCTCCCGCGTGCCCTCCATGGCGGGTTTCTCCCCGGAGCCGTGGCCTGGGCACTAGGAAGGCCGGGCCTCCCCGACTCCCGGGAGGAGGGGCTAGCCCAGTTGCGCCCTGGCCCCCAAACCCTCTGGTGCCATCTGCCTGTCTCGGCACTTCTGACTCCACAGAGCCTTTCCTACATCTGGGCTGCCTGCCGTGGCAAAGTGCAGGCGTGGGGTGAGGCCATGCCTTCTCTTTCCAGGAAAAAGTGAGCCCCTGGCCGAAGCAGCAGGCCCAGGCAGAGCCTTGAGCTTGAAGCCCAGTAGGTCTGTGGCCCTCAGGGCCAGAGCAATGCTTTCAAGGCAGGGAAGCGGCCTGCAAGCTGAGTGGGAGTGGGGGAGGGGAGGGAGACAGCTGAAGCCGAGTCCAGAAGGGCGGTGATGGAAGAGCTGCAGCTGGGTCAGAGCCTGGAGGGAGGGCGGGGCCTTCACTGAGGACCCCCCCCCCCCCCCCGAGGGCAGCCCTAGGCCCCGGCGGTCGCGCATGCGCCCTTGGCCTGTGCGGTGTGTGGGGGCTTGAACCCAAGCCCGCAGGGCTCCCGGAGCGGCCAGAGAAAGAAGGGCCCATGGAGAGGTAGGCGAGGTGGGCAGGGGGCGCCACCTTACTCTCCTCAGCTCCCTGAGGGAGAGAGAGAGAGTCAGAGACAGAGAGAGAGATCCCTGACCTCTGAGTCTCTGCCTCCACCGCTGGCTGGTGCCAACTCACGCGCCATCCCACTTCCAGCCATCACCCCCACGCCTGCCCCGGGGCCAGCCCCACCACAGAGAGGCCGGTTGGTTCCTGCTCACCTCTGTGCCGTCCCTTCCCGACCTGACCCCAGTGCAGGGGATAAGCTTCAGACAAGTCTTTCCATGTCCCTCTGCATGACAATAGACTTCCTCCCCTCTCCCATTCCACAGGCCCACCCGGGACATCCACCTTTGTCATTAGCTCAGGAGAGGATGCAAGATGAGAATCTCTGCTATTGTGTGGGGAGACTCAGTTTCCCGGGTTTCCCCCATGGACACATGTTCTTCAGCTGGGTCTGATTTTCTCCAGACAAGCTGTCTTGGGAAGGATTTGGCCAGCCCTAAGAAGCTGAAGGGAAAGGGCGGAGGGGGGTTCTCTCTCTGCCCCCGACAGCCCCGAGCTGGGTCGGTCCCTCAGACCTGGCCAGGGGCAGCCCATCCCCCGGCGCCCTTCCCCGGGGCATCCAAGGGCAGGCTCGGCGCCAGCCCCACCCCGCTCGCCACTGCCCGACCATCGTCCTCCCTCGGGGGGCCTGGGCAGGACAGGGACCCGGCTGTGGGAGGCCTCCAGATCTCAGGCCTGGCACACCATTTACCAGGCTGCTTCCTCCTCTGACGGGGGCCCAGCACACGCCCCAGGAGACTTGGCAGCCGCCCCCAGGGCTCTATCCTCTGGAACTCGTCCCCTTGGAAGGGGCCTGGCCCAGGTGCCAGGTTCGGCTGGTCGGCCAGCCTCCTTTGGAGAAAGCAGGCAAGCCGAGCCAGGCTTGCAGTGGCCCTGGCGTGACACCTGCCACCTCAGCCAGAGGGCCTCCCGCGTGCCCTCCATGGCGGGTTTCTCCCCGGAGCCGTGGCCTGGGCACTAGGAAGGCCGGGCCTCCCCGACTCCCGGGAGGAGGGGCTAGCCCAGTTGCGCCCTGGCCCCCAAACCCTCTGGTGCCATCTGCCTGTCTCGGCACTTCTGACTCCACAGAGCCTTTCCTACATCTGGGCTGCCTGCCGTGGCAAAGTGAAGGCGTGGGGTGAGGCCATGCCTTCTCTTTCCAGGAAAAAGTGAGCCCCTGGCCGAAGCAGCAGGCCCAGGCAGAGCCTTGAGCTTGAAGCCCAGTAGGTCTGTGGCCCTCAGGGCCAGAGCAATGCTTTCAAGGCAGGGAAGCGGCCTGCAAGCTGAGTGGGAGTGGGGGAGGGGAGGGAGACAGCTGAAGCCGAGTCCAGAAGGGCGGCGATGGAAGAGCTGCAGCTGGGTCAGAGCCTGGAGGGAGGGCGGGGCCTTCACTGAGGACCCCCCCCCTGAGGCCAGCCCTAGGCCCCGGCGGTCGCGCATGCGCCCTTGGCCTGTGCGGTGTGTGGGGGCTTGAACCCAAGCCCGCAGGGCTCCCGGAGCGGCCAGAGAAAGAAGGGCCCATGGAGAGGTAGGCGAGGTGGGCAGGGGGCGCCACCTTACTCTCCTCAGCTCCCTGAGGGAGAGAGAGAGAGACAGAGACAGAGAGAGAGATCCCTGACCTCTGAGTCTCTGCCTCCACCGCTGGCTGGTGCCAACTCACGCGCCATCCCACTTCCAGCCATCACCCCCACGCCTGCCCTGGGGCCAGCCCCACCACAGAGAGGCCGGTTGGTTCCTGCTCACCTCTGTGCAGTCCCTTCCCGACCTGACCCCAGTGCAGGGGATAAGCTTCAGACAAGTCTTTCCATGTCCCTCTGCATGACAATAGACTTCCTCCCCTCTCCCATTCCACAGGCCCACCCGGGACATCCACCTTTGTCATTAGCTCAGGAGAGGATGCAAGATGAGAATCTCTGCTATTGTGTGGGGGGACTCAGTTTCCCGGGTTTCCCCCATGGACACATGTTCTTCAGCTGGGTCTGATTTTCTCCAGACAAGCTGTCTTGGGAAGGATTTGGCCAGCCCTAAGAACCTGAAGGGAAAGGGCGGAGGGGGGTTCTCTCTCTGCCCCCGACAGCCCCGAGCTGGGTCGGTCCCTCAGACCTGGCCAGGGGCAGCCCATCCCCCGGCGCCCTTCCCCGGGGCATCCAAGGGCAGGCTCGGCGCCAGCCCCACCCCGCTCGCCACTGCCCGACCATCGTCCTCCCTCGGGGGGCCTGGGCAGGACAGGGACCCGGTTCTGGGAGGCCTCCAGATCTCAGGCCTGGCACACCGTTTACCAGGCTGCTTCCTCCTCTGACGGGGGCCCAGCACACGCCCCAGGAGACTTGGCAGCCGCCCCCAGGGCTCTATCCTCTGGAACTCGTCCCCTTGGAAGGGGCCTGGCCCAGGTGCCAGGTTCGGCTGGTCGGCCAGCCTCCTTTGGAGAAAGCAGGCAAGCCGAGCCAGGCTTGCAGTGGCCCTGGCGTGACACCTGCCACCTCAGGCAGAGGGCCTCCCGCGTGCCCTCCATGGCGGGTTTCTCCCCGGAGCCGTGGCCTGGGCACTAGGAAGGCCGGGCCTCCCCGACTCCCGGGAGGAGGGGCTAGCCCAGTTGCGCCCTGGCCCCCAAACCCTCTGGTGCCATCTGCCTGTCTCGGCACTTCTGACTCCACAGAGCCTTTCCTACATCTGGGCTGCCTGCCGTGGCAAAGTGCAGGCGTGGGGTGAGGCCATGGCTTTGTCTTTCCAGGAAAAAATGAGCCCCTGGCCGAAGCAGCAGGCCCAGGCAGAGCCTTGAGCTTGAAGCCCAGTAGGTCTGTGGCCCTCAGGGCCAGAGCAATGCTTTCAAGGCAGGGAAGCGGCCTGCAAGCTGAGTGGGAGTGGGGGAGGGGAGGGAGACAGCTGAAGCCGAGTCCAGAAGGGCGGCAATGGAAGAGCTGCAGCTGGGTCAGAGCCTGGAGGGAGGGCGGGGCCTTCACTGAGGACCCCCCCCCCAGAGGCCAGCCCTAGGCCCCCGGCGGTCGCGCATGCGCCCTTGGCCTGTGCGGTGTGTGGGGGCTTGAACCCAAGCCCGCAGGGCTCCCGGAGCGGCCAGAGAAAGAATGGCCCATGGAGAAGTAGGCGAGGTGGGCAGGGGGCGCCACCTTAATCTCCTCAGCTCCCTGAGGGAGAGAGAGAGAGACAGAGACAGAGAGAGAGATCCCTGACCTCTGAGTCTCTGCCTCCACCGCTGGCTGGTGCCAACTCACGCGCCATCCCACTTCCAGCCATCACCCCCACGCCTGCCCCGGGGCCAGCCCCACCACAGAGAGGCCGGTTGGTTCCTGCTCACCTCTGTGCCGACCCTTCCCGACCTGACCCCAGTGCAGGGGATAAGCTTCAGACAAGTCTTTCCATGTCCCTCTGCATGACAATAGACTTCCTCCCCTCTCCCATTCCACAGGCCCACCCGGGACATCCACCTTTGTCATTAGCTCAGGAGAGGATGCAAGATGAGAATCTCTGCTATTGTGTGGGGAGACTCAGTTTCCCGGGTTTCCCCCATGGACACATGTTCTTCAGCTGGGTCTGATTTTCTCCAGACAAGCTGTCTTGGGAAGGATTTGGCCAGCCCTAAGAAGCTGAAGGGAAAGGGCGGAGGGGGGTTCTCTCTCTGCCCCCGACAGCCCCGAGCTGGGTCGGTCCCTCAGACCTGGCCAGGGGCAGCCCATCCCCCGGCGCCCTTCCCCGGGGCATCCAAGGGCAGGCTCGGCGCCAGCCCCACCCCGCTCGCCACTGCCCGACCATCGTCCTCCCTCGGGGGGCCTGGGCAGGACAGGGACCCGGCTGTGGGAGGCCTCCAGATCTCAGGCCTGGCACACCGTTTACCAGGCTGCTTCCTCCTCTGACGGGGGCCCAGCACACGCCCCAGGAGACTTGGCAGCCACCCCCAGGGCTCTATCCTCTGGAACTCGTAACCTTGGAAGGGGCCTGGCCCAGGTGCCAGGTTCGGCTGGTCGGCCAGCCTCCTTTGGAGAAAGCAGGCAAGCCGAGCCAGGCTTGCAGTGGCCCTGGCGTGACACCTGCCACCTCAGGCAGAGGGCCTCCCGCGTGCCCTCCATGGCGGGTTTCTCCCCGGAGCCGTGGCCTGGGCACTAGGAAGGCCGGGCCTCCCCGACTCCCGGGAGGAGGGGCTAGCCCAGTTGCGCCCTGGCCCCCAAACCCTCTGGTGCCATCTGCCTGTCTCGGCACTTCTGACTCCACAGAGCCTTTCCTACATCTGGGCTGCCTGCCGTGGCAAAGTGCAGGCGTGGGGTGAGGCCATGCCTTCTCTTTCCAGGAAAAAGTGAGCCCCTGGCCGAAGCAGCAGGCCCAGGCAGAGCCTTGAGCTTGAAGCCCAGTAGGTCTGTGGCCCTCAGGGCCAGAGCAATGCTTTCAAGGCAGGGAAGCGGCCTGCAAGCTGAGTGGGAGTGGGGGAGGGGAGGGAGACAGCTGAAGCCGAGTCCAGAAGGGCGGTGATGGAAGAGCTGCAGCTGGGTCAGAGCCTGGAGGGAGGGCGGGGCCTTCACTGAGGACCCCCCCCCCCCCCCGAGGGCAGCCCTAGGCCCCGGCGGTCGCGCATGCGCCCTTGGCCTGTGCGGTGTGTGGGGGCTTGAACCCAAGCCCGCAGGGCTCCCGGAGCGGCCAGAGAAAGAAGGGCCCATGGAGAGGTAGGCGAGGTGGGCAGGGGGCGCCACCTTACTCTCCTCAGCTCCCTGAGGGAGAGAGAGAGAGACAGAGACAGAGAGAGAGATCCCTGACCTCTGAGTCTCTGCCTCCACCGCTGGCTGGTGCCAACTCACGCGCCATCCCACTTCCAGCCATCACCCCCACGCCTGCCCCGGGGCCAGCCCCACCACAGAGAGGCCGGTTGGTTCCTGCTCACCTCTGTGCCGTCCCTTCCCGACCTGACCCCAGTGCAGGGGATAAGCTTCAGACAAGTCTTTCCATGTCCCTCTGCATGACAATAGACTTCCTCCCCTCTCCCATTCCACAGGCCCACCCGGGACATCCACCTTTGTCATTAGCTCAGGAGAGGATGCAAGATGAGAATCTCTGCTATTGTGTGGGGGGACTCAGTTTCCCGGGTTTCCCCCATGGACACATGTTCTTCAGCTGGGTCTGATTTTCTCCAGACAAGCTGTCTTGGGAAGGATTTGGCCAGCCCTAAGAACCTGAAGGGAAAGGGCGGAGGGGGGTTCTCTCTCTGCCCCCGACAGCCCCGAGCTGGGTCGGTCCCTCAGACCTGGCCAGGGGCAGCCCATCCCCCGGCGCCCTTCCCCGGGGCATCCAAGGGCAGGCTCGGCGCCAGCCCCACCCCGCTCGCCACTGCCCGACCATCGTCCTCCCTCGGGGGGCCTGGGCAGGACAGGGACCCGGCTCTGGGAGGCCTCCAGATCTCAGGCCTGGCACACCGTTTACCAGGCTGCTTCCTCCTCTGACGGGGGCCCAGCACACGCCCCAGGAGACTTGGCAGCCGCCCCCAGGGCTCTATCCTCTGCAACTCGTCCCCTTGGAAGGGGCCTGGCCCAGGTGCCAGGTTCGGCTGGTCGGCCAGCCTCCTTTGGAGAAAGCAGGCAAGCCGAGCCAGGCTTGCAGTGGCCCTGGCGTGACACCTGCCACCTCAGGCAGAGGGCCTCCCGCGTGCCCTCCATGGCGGGTTTCTCCCCGGAGCCGTGGCCTGGGCACTAGGAAGGCCGGGCCTCCCCGACTCCCGGGAGGAGGGGCTAGCCCAGTTGCGCCCTGGCCCCCAAACCCTCTGGTGCCATCTGCCTGTCTCGGCACTTCTGACTCCACAGAGCCTTTCCTACATCTGGGCTGCCTGCCGTGGCAAAGTGCAGGCGTGGGGTGAGGCCATGGCTTTGTCTTTCCAGGAAAAAATGAGCCCCTGGCCGAAGCAGCAGGCCCAGGCAGAGCCTTGAGCTTGAAGCCCAGTAGGTCTGTGGCCCTCAGGGCCAGAGCAATGCTTTCAAGGCAGGGAAGCGGCCTGCAAGCTGAGTGGGAGTGGGGGAGGGGAGGGAGACAGCTGAAGCCGAGTCCAGAAGGGCGGCAATGGAAGAGCTGCAGCTGGGTCAGAGCCTGGAGGGAGGGCGGGGCCTTCACTGAGGACCCCCCCCCCAGAGGCCAGCCCTAGGCCCCCGGCGGTCGCGCATGCGCCCTTGGCCTGTGCGGTGTGTGGGGGCTTGAACCCAAGCCCGCAGGGCTCCCGGAGCGGCCAGAGAAAGAATGGCCCATGGAGAAGTAGGCGAGGTGGGCAGGGGGCGCCACCTTACTCTCCTCAGCTCCCTGAGGGAGAGAGAGAGAGACAGAGACAGAGAGAGAGATCCCTGACCTCTGAGTCTCTGCCTCCACCGCTGGCTGGTGCCAACTCACGCGCCATCCCACTTCCAGCCATCACCCCCACGCCTGCCCCGGGGCCAGCCCCACCACAGAGAGGCCGGTTGGTTCCTGCTCACCTCTGTGCCGACCCTTCCCGACCTGACCCCAGTGCAGGGGATAAGCTTCAGACAAGTCTTTCCATGTCCCTCTGCATGACAATAGACTTCCTCCCCTCTCCCATTCCACAGGCCCACCCGGGACATCCACCTTTGTCATTAGCTCAGGAGAGGATGCAAGATGAGAATCTCTGCTATTGTGTGGGGAGACTCAGTTTCCCGGGTTTCCCCCATGGACACATGTTCTTCAGCTGGGTCTGATTTTCTCCAGACAAGCTGTCTTGGGAAGGATTTGGCCAGCCCTAAGAACCTGAAGGGAAAGGGCGGAGGGGGGTTCTCTCTCTGCCCCCGACAGCCCCGAGCTGGGTCGGTCCCTCAGACCTGGCCAGGGGCAGCCCATCCCCCGGCGCCCTTCCCCGGGGCATCCAAGGGCAGGCTCGGCGCCAGCCCCACCCCGCTCGCCACTGCCCGACCATCGTCCTCCCTCGGGGGGCCTGGGCAGGACAGGGACCCGGCTGTGGGAGGCCTCCAGATCTCAGGCCTGGCACACCGTTTACCAGGCTGCTTCCTCCTCTGACGGGGGCCCAGCACACGCCCCAGGAGACTTGGCAGCCGCCCCCAGGGCTCTATCCTCTGCAACTCGTCCCCTTGGAAGAGGCCTGGCCCAGGTGCCAGGTTCGGCTGGTCGGCCAGCCTCCTTTGGAGAAAGCAGGCAAGCCGAGCCAGGCTTGCAGTGGCCCTGGCGTGACACCTGCCACCTCAGGCAGAGGGCCTCCCGCGTGCCCTCCATGGCGGGTTTCTCCCCGGAGCCGTGGCCTGGGCACTAGGAAGGCCGGGCCTCCCCGACTCCCGGGAGGAGGGGCTAGCCCAGTTGCGCCCTGGCCCCCAAACCCTCTGGTGCCATCTGCCTGTCTCGGCACTTCTGACTCCACAGAGCCTTTCCTACATCTGGGCTGCCTGCCGTGGCAAAGTGCAGGCGTGGGGTGAGGCCATGGCTTCTCTTTCCAGGAAAAAGTGAGCCCCTGGCCGAAGCAGCAGGCCCAGGCAGAGCCTTGAGCTTGAAGCCCAGTAGGTCTGTGGCCCTCAGGGCCAGAGCAATGCTTTCAAGGCAGGGAAGCGGCCTGCAAGCTGAGTGGGAGTGGGGGAGGGGAGGGAGACAGCTGAAGCCGAGTCCAGAAGGGCGGCGATGGAAGAGCTGCAGCTGGGTCAGAGCCTGGAGGGAGGGCGGGGCCTTCACTGAGGACCCCCCCCCCCCCGAGGCCAGCCCTAGGCCCCTGCGGTCGCGCATGCGCCCTTGGCCTGTGCGGTGTGTGGGGGCTTGAACCCAAGCCCGCAGGGCTCCCGGAGCGGCCAGAGAAAGAAGGGCCCATGCAGAGGTAGGCGAGGTGGGCAGGGGGCGCCACCTTACTCTCCTCAGCTCCCTGAGGGAGAGAGAGAGAGACAGAGACAGAGAGAGAGATCCCTGACCTCTGAGTCTCTGCCTCCACCGCTGGCTGGTGCCAACTCACGCGCCATCCCACTTCCAGCCATCACCCCCACGCCTGCCCCGGGGCCAGCCCCACCACAGAGAGGCCGGTTGGTTCCTGCTCACCTCTGTGCCGTCCCTTCCCGACCTGACCCCAGTGCAGGGGATAAGCTTCAGACAAGTCTTTCCATGTCCCTCTGCATGACAATAGACTTCCTCCCCTCTCCCATTCCACAGGCCCACCCGGGACATCCACCTTTGTCATTAGCTCAGGAGAGGATGCAAGATGAGAATCTCTGCTATTGTGTGGGGAGACTCAGTTTCCCGGGTTTCCCCCATGGACACATGTTCTTCAGCTGGGTCTGATTTTCTCCAGACAAGCTGTCTTGGGAAGGATTTGGCCAGCCCTAAGAACCTGAAGGGAAAGGGCGGAGGGGGGTTCTCTCTCTGCCCCCGACAGCCCCGAGCTGGGTCGGTCCCTCAGACCTGGCCAGGGGCAGCCCATCCCCCGGCGCCCTTCCCCGGGGCATCCAAGGGCAGGCTCGGCGCCAGCCCCACCCCGCTCGCCACTGCCCGACCATCGTCCTCCCTCGGGGGGCCTGGGCAGGACAGGGACCCGGCTGTGGGAGGCCTCCAGATCTCAGGCCTGGCACACCGTTTACCAGGCTGCTTCCTCCTCTGACGGGGGCCCAGCACACGCCCCAGGAGACTTGGCAGCCGCCCCCAGGGCTCTATCCTCTGCAACTCGTCCCCTTGGAAGAGGCCTGGCCCAGGTGCCAGGTTCGGCTGGTCGGCCAGCCTCCTTTGGAGAAAGCAGGCAAGCCGAGCCAGGCTTGCAGTGGCCCTGGCGTGACACCTGCCACCTCAGGCAGAGGGCCTCCCGCGTGCCCTCCATGGCGGGTTTCTCCCCGGAGCCGTGGCCTGGGCACTAGGAAGGCCGGGCCTCCCCAACTCCCGGGAGGAGGGGCTAGCCCAGTTGCGCCCTGGCCCCCAAACCCTCTGGTGCCATCTGCCTGTCTCGGCACTTCTGACTCCACAGAGCCTTTCCTACATCTGGGCTGCCTGCCGTGGCAAAGTGCAGGCGTGGGGTGAGGCCATGCCTTCTCTTTCCAGGAAAAAGTGAGCCCCTGGCCGAAGCAGCAGGCCCAGGCAGAGCCTTGAGCTTGAAGCCCAGTAGTTCTGTGGCCCTCAGGGCCAGAGCAATGCTTTCAAGGCAGGGAAGCGGCCTGCAAGCTGAGTGGGAGTGGGAGAGGGGAGGGAGACAGCTGAAGCCGAGTCCAGAAGGGCGGCGATGGAAGAGCTGCAGCTGGGTCAGAGCCTGGAGGGAGGGCGGGGCCTTCACTGAGGACCCCCCCCCTGAGGCCAGCCCTAGGCCCCGGCGGTCGCGCATGCGCCCTTGGCCTGTGCGGTGTGTGGGGGCTTGAACCCAAGCCCGCAGGGCTCCCGGAGCGGCCAGAGAAAGAAGGGCCCATGGAGAGGTAGGCGAGGTGGGCAGGGGGCGCCACCTTACTCTCCTCAGCTCCCTGAGGGAGAGAGAGAGAGACAGAGACAGAGAGAGAGATCCCTGACCTCTGAGTCTCTGCCTCCACCGCTGGCTGGTGCCAACTCACGCGCCATCCCACTTCCAGCCATCACCCCCACGCCTGCCCCGGGGCCAGCCCCACCACAGAGAGGCCGGTTGGTTCCTGCTCACCTCTGTGCCGTCCCTTCCCGACCTGACCCCAGTGCAGGGGATAAGCTTCAGACAAGTCTTTCCATGTCCCTCTGCATGACAATAGACTTCCTCCCCTCTCCCATTCCACAGGTCCACCCACCCGGGACATCCACCATTGTCATTAGCTCAGGAGAGGATGCAAGATGAGAATCTCTGCTATTGTGTGGGGAGACTCAGTTTCCCGGGTTTCCCCCATGGACACATGTTCTTCAGCTGGGTCTGATTTTCTCCAGACAAGCTGTCTTGGGAAGGATTTGGCCAGCCCTAAGAACCTGAAGGGAAAGGGCGGAGGGGGGTTCTCTCTCTGCCCCCGACAGCCCCGAGCTGGGTCGGTCCCTCAGACCTGGCCAGGGGCAGCCCATCCCCCGGCGCCCTTCCCCGGGGCATCCAAGGGCAGGCTCGGCGCCAGCCCCACCCCGCTCGCCACTGCCCGACCATCGTCCTCCCTCGGGGGGCCTGGTTAGGACAGGGACCCGGCTGTGGGTGGCCTCCAGATCTCAGGCCTGGCACACCGTTTACCAGGCTGCTTCCTCCTCTGACGGGGGCCCAGCACACGCCCCAGGAGACTTGGCAGCCGCCCCCAGGGCTCTATCCTCTGGAACTCGTCCCCTTGGAAGGGGCCTGGCCCAGGTGCCAGGTTCGGCTGGTCGGCCAGCCTCCTTTGGAGAAAGCAGGCAAGCCGAGCCAGGCTTGCAGTGGCCCTGGCGTGACACCTGCCACCTCAGGCAGAGGGCCTCCCGCGTGCCCTCCATGGCGGGTTTCTCCCCGGAGCCGTGGCCTGGGCACTAGGAAGGCCGGGCCTCCCCGACTCCCGGGAGGAGGGGCTAGCCCAGTTGCGCCCTGGCCCCCAAACCCTCTGGTGCCATCTGCCTGTCTCGGCACTTCTGACTCCACAGAGCCTTTCCTACATCTGGGCTGCCTGCCGTGGCAAAGTGCAGGCGTGGGGTGAGGCCACGCCTTCTCTTTCCAGGAAAAAGTGAGCCCCTGGCCGAAGCAGCAGGCCCAGGCAGAGCCTTGAGCTTGAAGCCCAGTAGGTCTGTGGCCCTCAGGGCCAGAGCAATGCTTTCAAGGCAGGGAAGCGGCCTGCAAGCTGAGTGGGAGTGGGGGAGGGGAGGGAGACAGCTGAAGCCGAGTCCAGAAGGGCGGCGATGGAAGAGCTGCAGCTGGGTCAGAGCCTGGAGGGAGGGCGGGGCCTTCACTGAGGACCCCCCCCCTGAGGCCAGCCCTAGGCCCCGGCGGTCGCGCATGCGCCCTTGGCCTGTGCGGTGTGTGGGGGCTTGAACCCAAGCCCGCAGGGCTCCCGGAGCGGCCAGAGAAAGAAGGGCCCATGCAGAGGTAGGCGAGGTGGGCAGGGGGCGCCACCTTACTCTCCTCAGCTCCCTGAGGGAGAGAGAGAGAGACAGAGACAGAGAGAGAGATCCCTGACCTCTGAGTCTCTGCCTCCACCGCTGGCTGGTGCCAACTCACGCGCCATCCCACTTCCAGCCATCACCCCCACGCCTGCCCCGGGGCCAGCCCCACCACAGAGAGGCCGGTTGGTTCCTGCTCACCTCTGTGCCGTCCCTTCCCGACCTGACCCCAGTGCAGGGGATAAGCTTCAGACAAGTCTTTCCATGTCCCTCTGCATGACAATAGACTTCCTCCCCTCTCCCATTCCACAGGTCCACCCACCCGGGACATCCACCATTGTCATTAGCTCAGGAGAGGATGCAAGATGAGAATCTCTGCTATTGTGTGGGGAGACTCAGTTTCCCGGGTTTCCCCCATGGACACATGTTCTTCAGCTGGGTCTGATTTTCTCCAGACAAGCTGTCTTGGGAATGATTTGGCCAGCCCTAAGAACCTGAAGGGAAAGGGCGGAGGGGGGTTCTGTCTCTGCCCCCGACAGCCCCGAGCTGGGTCGGTCCCTCAGACCTGGCCAGGGGCAGCCCATCCCCCGGCGCCCTTCCCCGGGGCATCCAAGGGCAGGCTCGGCGCCAGCCCCACCCCGCTCGCCACTGCCCGACCATCGTCCTCCCTCGGGGGGCCTGGTTAGGACAGGGACCCGGCTGTGGGTGGCCTCCAGATCTCAGGCCTGGCACACCGTTTACCAGGCTGCTTCCTCCTCTGACGGGGGCCCAGCACACGCCCCAGGAGACTTGGCAGCCGCCCCCAGGGCTCTATCCTCTGGAACTCGTCCCCTTGGAAGGGGCCTGGCCCAGGTGCCAGGTTCGGCTGGTCGGCCAGCCTCCTTTGGAGAAAGCAGGCAAGCCGAGCCAGGCTTGCAGTGGCCCTGGCGTGACACCTGCCACCTCAGGCAGAGGGCCTCCCGCGTGCCCTCCATGGCGGGTTTCTCCCCGGAGCCGTGGCCTGGGCACTAGGAAGGCCGGGCCTCCCCGACTCCCGGGAGGAGGGGCTAGCCCAGTTGCGCCCTGGCCCCCAAACCCTCTGGTGCCATCTGCCTGTCTCGGCACTTCTGACTCCACAGAGCCTTTCCTACATCTGGGCTGCCTGCCGTGGCAAAGTGCAGGCGTGGGGTGAGGCCATGCCTTCTCTTTCCAGGAAAAAGTGAGCCCCTGGCCGAAGCAGCAGGCCCAGGCAGAGCCTTGAGCTTGAAGCCCAGTAGGTCTGTGGCCCTCAGGGCCAGAGCAATGCTTTCAAGGCAGGGAAGCGGCCTGCAAGCTGAGTGGGAGTGGGGGAGGGGAGGGAGACAGCTGAAGCCGAGTCCAGAAGGGCGGCGATGGAAGAGCTGCAGCTGGGTCAGAGCCTGGAGGGAGGGCGGGGCCTTCACTGAGGACCCCCCCCCTGAGGCCAGCCCTAGGCTCCGGCGGTCGCGCATGCGCCCTTGGCCTGTGCGGTGTGTGGGGGCTTGAACCCAAGCCCGCAGGGCTCCCGGAGCGGCCAGAGAAAGAAGGGCCCATGGAGAGGTAGGCGAGGTGGGCAGGGTGCGCAACCTTACTCTCCTCAGCTCCCTGAGGGAGAGAGAGAGAGACAGAGACAGAGAGAGAGATCCCTGACCTCTGAGTCTCTGCCTCCACCGCTGGCTGGTGCCAACTCACGCGCCATCCCACTTCCAGCCATCACCCCCACGCCTGCCCCGGGGCCAGCCCCACCACAGAGAGGCCGGTTGGTTCCTGCTCACCTCTGTGCCGTCCCTTCCCGACCTGACCCCAGTGCAGGGGATAAGCTTCAGACAAGTCTTTCCATGTCCCTCTGCATGACAATAGACTTCCTCCCCTCTCCCATTCCACAGGTCCACCCACCCGGGACATCCACCATTGTCATTAGCTCAGGAGAGGATGCAAGATGAGAATCTCTGCTATTGTGTGGGGAGACTCAGTTTCCCGGGTTTCCCCCATGGACACATGTTCTTCAGCTGGGTCTGATTTTCTCCAGACAAGCTGTCTTGGGAAGGATTTGGCCAGCCCTAAGAACCTGAAGGGAAAGGGCGGAGGGGGGTTCTCTCTCTGCCCCCGACAGCCCCGAGCTGGGTCGGTCCCTCAGACCTGGCCAGGGGCAGCCCATCCCCCGGCGCGCTTCCCCGGGGCATCCAAGGGCAGGCTCGGCGCCAGCCCCACCCCGCTCGCCACTGCCCGACCATCGTCCTCCCTCGGGGGGCCTGGTTAGGACAGGGACCCGGCTGTGGGTGGCCTCCAGATCTCAGGCCTGGCACACCGTTTACCAGGCTGCTTCCTCCTCTGACGGGGGCCCAGCACACGCCCCAGGAGACTTGGCAGCCGCCCCCAGGGCTCTATCCTCTGGAACTCGTCCCCTTGGAAGGGGCCTGGCCCAGGTGCCAGGTTCGGCTGGTCGGCCAGCCTCCTTTGGAGAAAGCAGGCAAGCCGAGCCAGGCTTGCAGTGGCCCTGGCGTGACACCTGCCACCTCAGGCAGAGGGCCTCCCGCGTGCCCTCCATGGCGGGTTTCTCCCCGGAGCCGTGGCCTGGGCACTAGGAAGGCCGGGCCTCCCCGACTCCCGGGAGGAGGGGCTAGCCCAGTTGCGCCCTGGCCCCCAAACCCTCTGGTGCCATCTGCCTGTCTCGGCACTTCTGACTCCACAGAGCCTTTCCTACATCTGGGCTGCCTGCCGTGGCAAAGTGCAGGCGTGGGGTGAGGCCATGCCTTCTCTTTCCAGGAAAAAGTGAGCCCCTGGCCGAAGCAGCAGGCCTAGGCAGAGCCTTGAGCTTGAAGCCCAGTAGGTCTGTGGCCCTCAGGGCCAGAGGAATGCTTTCAAGGCAGGGAAGCGGCCTGCAAGCTGAGTGGGAGTGGGGGAGGGGAGGGAGACAGCTGAAGCCCGAGTCCAGAAGGGCGGCGATGGAAGAGCTGCAGCTGGGTCAGAGCCTGGAGGGAGGGCGGGGGCCTTCACTGAGGACCCCCCCCCCCGAGGCCAGCCCTAGGCCCAGGCGGTCGCGCATGCGCCCTTGGCCTGTGCGGTGTGTGGGGGCTTGAACCCAAGCCCGCAGGGCTCCCGGAGCGGCCAGAGAAAGAAGGGCCCATGGAGAGGTAGGCGAGGTGGGCAGGGGGCGCCACCTTACTCTCCTCAGCTCCCTGAGGGAGAGAGAGAGAGACAGAGACAGAGAGAGAGATCCCTGACCTCTGAGTCTCTGCCTCCACCGCTGGCTGGTGCCAACTCACGCGCCATACCACTTCCAGCCATCACCCCACGCCTGCCCCGGGGCCAGCCCCACCACAGAGAGGCCGGTTGGTTCCTGCTCACCTCTGTGCCGTCCCTTCCCGACCTGACCCCAGTGCAGGGGATAAGCTTCAGACAAGTCTTTCCATGTCCCTCTGCATGACAATAGACTTCCTCCCCTCTCCCATTCCACAGGCCCACCCGGGACATCCACCTTTGTCATTAGCTCAGGAGAGGATGCAAGATGAGAATCTCTGCTATTGTGTGGGGAGACTCAGTTTCCCGGGTTTCCCCCATGGACACATGTTCTTCAGCTGGGTCTGATTTTCTCCAGACAAGCTGTCTTGGGAAGGATTTGGCCAGCCCTAAGAAGCTGAAGGGAAAGGGCGGAGGGGGGTTCTCTCTCTGCCCCCGACAGCCCCGAGCTGGGTCGGTCCCTCAGACCTGGCCAGGGGCAGCCCATCCCCCGGCGCCCTTCCCCGGGGCATCCAAGGGCAGGCTCGGCGCCAGCCCCACCCCGCTCGCCACTGCCCGACCATCGTCAGGCCCAGGCAGAGCCTTGAGCTTGAAGCCCAGTAGGTCTGTGGCCCTCAGGGCCAGAGCAATGCTTTCAAGGCAGGGAAGCGGCCTGCAAGCTGAGTGGGAGTGGGGGAGGGGAGGGAGACAGGTGAAGCCGAGTCCAGAAGGGCGGCGATGGAAGAGCTGCAGCTGGGTCAGAGCCTGGAGGGAGGGCGGGGCCTTCACTGAGGAGCCCCCGCCCCCCGAGGCCAGCCCTAGGCCCCGGCGGTCGCGCATGCGCCCTTGGCCTGTGCGGTGTGTGGGTGCTTGAACCCAAGCCCGCAGGGCTCCCGGAGCGGCCAGAGAAAGAAGGGCCCATGGAGAGGTAGGCGAGGTGGGCAGGGGGCGCCACCTTACTCTCCTCAGCTCCCTGAGGGAGAGAGAGAGAGACAGAGACAGAGAGAGAGATCCCTGACCTCTGAGTCTCTGCCTCCACCGCTGGCTGGTGCCAACTCACGCGCCATCCCACTTCCAGCCATCACCGCCACGCCTGCCCCGGGGCCAGCCCCACCACAGAGAGGCCGGTTGGTTCCTGCTCACCTCTGTGCCGTCCCTTCCCGACCTGACCCCAGTGCAGGGGATAAGCTTCAGACAAGTCTTTCCATGTCCCTCTGCATGACAATAGACTTCCTCCCCTCTCCCATTCCACAGGCCCACCCGGGACATCCACCTTTGTCATTAGCTCAGGAGAGGATGCAAGATGAGAATCTCTGCTATTGTGTGGGGAGACTCAGTTTCCCGGGTTTCCCCCATGGACACATGTTCTTCAGCTGGGTCTGATTTTCTCCAGACAAGCTGTCTTGGGAAGGATTTGGCCAGCCCTAAGAACCTGAAGGGAAAGGGCGGAGGGGGGTTCTCTCTCTGCCCCCGACAGCCCCGAGCTGGGTCGGTCCCTCAGACCTGGCCAGGGGCAGCCCATCCCCCGGCGCCCTTCCCCGGGGCATCCAAGGGCAGGCTCGGCGCCAGCCCCACCCCGCTCGCCACTGCCCGACCATCGTCCTCCCTCGGGGGGCCTGGGCGGGACAGGGACCCGGCTGTGGGAGGCCTCCAGATCTCAGGCCTGGCACACCGTTTACCAGGCTGCTTCCTCCTCTGACGGGGGCCCAGCACACGCCCCAGGAGACTTGGCAGCCGCCCCCAGGGCTCTATCCTCTGGAACTCGTCCCCTTGGAAGGGGCCTGGCCCAGGTGCCAGGTTCGGCTGGTCGGCCAGCCTCCTTTGGAGAAAGCAGGCAAGCCGAGCCAGGCTTGCAGTGGCCCTGGCGTGACACCTGCCACCTCAGGCAGAGGGCCTCCCGCGTGCCCTCCATGGCGGGTTTCTCCCCGGAGCCGTGGCCTGGGCACTAGGAAGGCCGGGCCTCCCCGACTCCCGGGAGGAGGGGCTAGCCCAGTTGCGCCCTGGCCCCCAAACCCTCTGGTGCCATCTGCCTGTCTCGGCACTTCTGACTCCACAGAGCCTTTCCTACATCTGGGCTGCCTGCCGTGGCAAAGTGCAGGCGTGGGGTGAGGCCATGCCTTCTCTTTCCAGGAAAAAGTGAGCCCCTGGCCGAAGCAGCAGGCCCAGGCAGAGCCTTGAGCTTGAAGCCCAGTAGGTCTGTGGCCCTCAGGGCCAGAGCAATGCTTTCAAGGCAGGGAAGCGGCCTGCAAGCTGAGTGGGAGTGGGGGAGGGGAGGGAGACAGCTGAAGCCGAGTCCAGAAGGGCGGCGATGGAAGAGCTGCAGCTGGGTCAGAGCCTGGAGGGAGGGCGGGGCCTTCACTGAGGAGCCCCCCCCCCCCCCGAGGCCAGCCCTAGGCCCCGGCGGTCGCGCATGCGCCCTTGGCCTGTGCGGTGTGTGGGTGCTTGAACCCAAGCCCGCAGGGCTCCCGGAGCGGCCAGAGAAAGAAGGGCCCATGGAGAGGTAGGCGAGGTGGGCAGGGGGCGCCACCTTACTCTCCTCAGCTCCTTGAGGGAGAGAGAGAGAGACAGAGACAGAGAGAGAGATCCCTGACCTCTGAGTCTCTGCCTCCACCGCTGGCTGGTGCCAACTCACGCGCCATCCCACTTCCAGCCATCACCCCCACGCCTGCCCCGGGGCCAGCCCCACCACAGAGAGGCCTGTTGGTTCCTGCTCACCTCTGTGCCGTCCCTTCCCGACCTGACCCCAGTGCAGGGGATAAGCTTCAGACAAGTCTTTCCATGTCCCTCTGCATGACAATAGACTTCCTCCCCTCTCCCATTCCACAGGCCCACCCGGGACATCCACCTTTGTCATTAGCTCAGGAGAGGATGCAAGATGAGAATCTCTGCTATTGTGTGGGGAGACTCAGTTTCCCGGGTTTCCCCCATGGACACATGTTCTTCAGCTGGGTCTGATTTTCTCCAGACAAGCTGTCTTGGGAAGGATTTGGCCAGCCCTAAGAACCTGAAGGGAAAGGGCGGAGGGGGGTTCTCTCTCTGCCCCCGACAGCCCCGAGCTGGGTCGGTCCCTCAGACCTGGCCAGGGGCAGCCCATCCCCCGGCGCCCTTCCCCGGGGCATCCAAGGGCAGGCTCGGCGCCAGCCCCACCCCGCTCGCCACTGCCCGACCATCGTCCTCCCTCGGGGGGCCTGGGCAGGACAGGGACCCGGCTGTGGGAGGCCTCCAGATCTCAGGCCTGGCACACCGTTTACCAGGCTGCTTCCTCCTCTGACGGGGGCCCAGCACACGCCCCAGGAGACTTGGCAGCCGCCCCCAGGGCTCTATCCTCTGGAACTCGTCCCCTTGGAAGGGGCCTGGCCCAGGTGCCAGGTTCGGCTGGTCGGCCAGCCTCCTTTGGAGAAAGCAGGCAAGCCGAGCCAGGCTTGCAGTGGCCCTGGCGTGACACCTGCCACCTCAGGCAGAGGGCCTCCCGCGTGCCCTCCATGGCGGGTTTCTCCCAGGAGCCGTGGCCTGGGCACTAGGAAGGCCGGGCCTCCCCGACTCCCGGGAGGAGGGGCTAGCCCAGTTGCGCCCTGGCCCCCAAACCCTCTGGTGCCATCTGCCTGTCTCGGCACTTCTGACTCCACAGAGCCTTTCCTACATCTGGGCTGCCTGCCGTGGCAAAGTGCAGGCGTGGGGTGAGGCCATGCCTTCTCTTTCCAGGAAAAAGTGAGCCCCTGGCCGAAGCAGCAGGCCCAGGCAGAGCCTTGAGCTTGAAGCCCAGTAGGTCTGTGGCCCTCAGGGCCAGAGCAATGCTTTCAAGGCAGGGAAGCGGCCTGCAAGCTGAGTGGGAGTGGGGGAGGGGAGGGAGACAGCTGAAGCCCAGTCCAGAAGGGCGGCGATGGAAGAGCTGCAGCTGGGTCAGAGCCTGGAGGGAGGGCGGGGCCTTCACTGAGGACCCCCCCCCCCCCGAAAGCAGCCCTAGGCCACGGCGGTCGCGCATGTGCCCTTGGCCTGTGCGGTGTGTGGGGGCTTGAACCCAAGCCCGCAGGGCTCCCGGAGCGGCCAGAGAAAGAAGGGCCCATGGAGAGGTAGGCGAGGTGGGCAGGGGGCGCCACCTTACTCTCCTCAGCTCCCTGAGGGAGAGAGAGAGATACAGAGACAGAGAGAGAGAACCCTGACCTCTGAGTCTCTGCATCCACCGCTGGCTGGTGCCAACTCACGCGCCATCCCACTTCCAGCCATCACCCCCACGCCTGCCCCAGGGCCAGCCCCACCACAGAGAGGCCGGTTGGTTCCTGCTCACCTCTGTGCTGACCCTTCCCGACCTGACCCCAGTGCAGGGGATAAGCTTCAGACAAGTCTTTCCATGTCCCTCTGCATGACAATAGACTTCCTCCCCTCTCCCATTCCACAGGCCCACCCGGGACATCCACCATTGTCATTAGCTCAGGAGAGGATGCAAGATGAGAATCTCTGCTATTGTGTGGGGAGACTCAGTTTCCCGGGTTTCCCCCATGGACACATGTTCTTCAGCTGGGTCTGATTTTCTCCAGACAAGCTGTCTTGGGAAGGATTTGGCCAGCCCTAAGAACCTGAAGGGAAAGGGCGGAGGGGGGTTCTCTCTCTGCCCCCGACAGCCCCGAGCTGGTTCGCTCCCTCAGACCTGGCCAGGGGCAGCCCATCCCCCGGCGCCCTTCCCCGGGGCATCCAAGGGCAGGCTCGGCGCCAGCCCCACCCCGCTCGCCACTGCCAGACCATCGTCCTCCCTCGGGGGGCCTGGGCAGGACAGGGACGCGGCTGTGGGAGGCCTCCAGATCTCAGGCCTGGCACACCGTTTACCAGGCTGCTTCCTCCTCTGACGGGGGCCCAGCACACGCCCCAGGAGACTTGGCAGCCGCCCCCAGGGCTCTATCCTCTGGAACTCGTCCCCTTGGAAGGGGCCTGGCCCAGGTGCCAGGTTCGGCTGGTCGGCCAGCCTCCTTTGGAGAAAGCAGGCAAGCCGAGCCAGGCTTGCAGTGGCCCTGGCGTGACACCTGCCACCTCAGGCAGAGGGCCTCCCGCGTCCCCTCCATGGCGGGTTTCTCCCCGGAGCCGTGGCCTGGGCACTAGGAAGGCCGGGCCTCCCCGACTCCCGGGAGGAGGGGCTAGCCCAGTTGCGCCCTGGCCCCCAAACCCTCTGGTGCCATCTGCCTGTCTCGGCACTTCTGACTCCACAGAGCCTTTCCTACATCTGGGCTGCCTGCCGTGGCAAAGTGCAGGCGTGGGGTGAGGCCATGCCTTCTCTTTCCAGGAAAAAGTGAGCCCCTGGCCGAAGCAGCAGGCCCAGGCAGAGCCTTGAGCTTGAAGCCCAGTAGGTCTGTGGCCCTCAGGGCCAGAGCAATGCTTTCAAGGCAGGGAAGCGGCCTGCAAGCTGAGTGGGAGTGGGGGAGGGGAGGGAGACAGCTGAAGCCGAGTCCAGAAGGGCGGCGATGGAAGAGCTGCAGCTGGGTCAGAGCCTGGAGGGAGGGCGGGGCCTTCACTGAGGACCCCCCCCCCCCCCGAGGCCAGCCCTAGGCCTAGGCGGTCGCGCATGCGCCCTTGGCCTGTGCGGTGTGTGGGGGCTTGAACCCAAGCCCGCAGGGCTCCCGGAGCGGCCAGAGAAAGAAGGGCCCATGGAGAGGTAGGCGAGGTGGTCAGGGGGCGCCACCTTACTCTCCTCAGCTCCCTGAGGGAGAGAGAGAGAGACAGAGACAGAGAGAGAGATCCCTGACCTCTGAGTCTCTGCCTCCACCGCTGGCTGGTGCCAACTCACGCGCCATCCCACTTCCAGCCATCACCCCCACGCCTGCCCCGGGGCCAGCCCCACCACAGAGAGGCCGGTTGGTTCCTGCTCACCTCTGTGCCGTCCCTTCCCGACCTGACCCCAGTGCAGGGGATAAGCTTCAGACAAGTCTTTCCATGTCCCTCTGCATGACAATAGACTTCCTCCCCTCTCCCATTCCACAGGCCCACCCGGGACATCCACCTTTGTCATTAGCTCAGGAGAGGATGCAAGATGAGAATCTCTGCTATTGTGTGGGGAGACTCAGTTTCCCGGGTTTCCCCCATGGACACATGTTCTTCAGCTGGGTCTGAATTTCTCCAGACAAGCTGTCTTGGGAAGGATTTGGCCAGCCCTAAGAACCTGAAGGGAAAGGGCGGAGGGGGGTTCTCTCTCTGCCCCCGACAGCCCCGAGCTGGGTCGGTCCCTCAGACCTGGCCAGGGGCAGCCCATCCCCCGGCGCCCTTCCCCGGGGCATCCAAGGGCAGACTCGGCGCCAGCCCCACCCCGCTCGCCACTGCCCGACCATCGTCCTCCCTCGGGGGGCCTGGGCGGGACAGGGACCCGGCTGTGGGAGGCCTCCAGATCTCAGGCCTGGCACACCGTTTACCAGGCTGCTTCCTCCTCTGACGGGGGCCCAGCACACGCCCCAGGAGACTTGGCAGCTGCCCCCAGGGCTCTATCCTCTGGAACTCGTCCCCTTGGAAGGGGCCAGGCCCAGGTGCCAGGTTCGGCTGGTCGGCCTGCCTCCTTTGGAGAAAGCAGGCAAGCCGAGCCAGGCTTGCAGTGGCCCTGGCGTGACACCTGCCACCTCAGGCAGAGGGCCTCCCGCGTGCCCTCCGTGGCGGGTTTCTCCCCGGAGCCGTGGCCTGGGCACTAGGAAGGCCGGGCCTCCCCGACTCCCGGGAGGAGGGGCTAGCCCAGTTGCGCCCTGGCCCCCAAACCCTCTGGTGCCATCTGCCTGTCTCGGCACTTCTGACTCCACAGAGCCTTTCCTACACCTGGGCTGCCTGCCGTGGCAAAGTGCAGGCGTGGGGTGAGGCCATGCCTTCTCTTTCCAGGAAAAAGTGAGCCCCTGGCCGAAGCAGCAGGCCCAGGCAGAGCCTTGAGCTTGAAGCCCAGTAGGTCTGTGGCCCTCAGGGCCAGAGCAATGCTTTCAAGGCAGGGAAGCGGCCTGCAAGCTGAGTGGGAGTGGGGGAGGGGAGGGAGACAGCTGAAGCCGAGTCCAGAAGGGCGGCGATGGAAGAGCTGCAGCTGGGTCAGAGCCTGGAGGGAGGGCGGGGCCTTCACTGAGGACCCCCCCCCCCGAGGCCAGCCCTAGGCCCCGGCGGTCGCGCATGCGCCCTTGGCCTGTGCGGTGTGTGGGGGCTTGAACCCAAGCCCGCAGGGCTCCCGGAGCGGCCAGAGAAAGAAGGGCCCATGGAGAGGTAGGCGAGGTGGGCAGGGGGCGCCACCTTACTCTCCTCAGCTCCCTGAGGGAGAGAGAGAGAGACAGAGACAGAGAGAGAGATCCCTGACCTCTGAGTCTCTGCCTCCACCGCTGGCTGGTGCCAACTCACGCGCCATCCCACTTCCAGCCATCACCCCCACGCCTGCCCCGGGGCCAGCCCCACCACAGAGAGGCCGGTTGGTTCCTGCTCACCTCTGTGCCCTCCCTTCCCGACCTGACCCCAGTGCAGGGGATAAGCTTCAGACAAGTCTTTCCATGTCCCTCTGCATGACAATAGACTTCCTCCCCTCTCCCATTCCACAGGCCCACCCGGGACATCCACCTTTGTCATTAGCTCAGGAGAGGATGCAAGATGAGAATCTCTGCTATTGTGTGGGGAGACTCAGTTTCCCGGGTTTCCCCCATGGACACATGTTCTTCAGCTGGGTCTGAATTTCTCCAGACAAGCTGTCTTGGGAAGGATTTGGCCAGCCCTAAGAACCTGAAGGGAAAGGGCGGAGGGGGGTTCTCTCTCTGCCCCCGACAGCCCCGAGCTGGGTCGGTCCCTCAGACCTGGCCAGGGGCAGCCCATCCCCTGGCGCCCTTCCCCGGGGCATCCAAGGGCAGGCTCGGCGCCAGCCCCACCCCGCTCGCCACTGCCCGACCATCGTCCTCCCTCGGGGGGCCTGGGCGGGATAGGGACCCGGCTGTGGGAGGCCTCCAGATCTCAGGCCTGGCACACCGTTTACCAGGCTGCTTCCTCCTCTGACGGGGGCCCAGCACACGCCCCAGGAGACTTGGCAGCCGCCCCCAGGGCTCTATCCTCTGCAACTCGTCCCCTTGGAAGGGGCCTGGCCCAGGTGCCAGGTTCGGCTGGTCGGCCAGCCTCCTTTGGAGAAAGCAGGCAAGCCGAGCCAGGCTTGCAGTGGCCCTGGCGTGACACCTGCCACCTCAGGCAGAGGGCCTCCCACGTGCCCTCCATGGCGGGTTTCTCCCCGTAGCCGTGGCCTGGGCACTAGGAAGGCCGGGCCTCCCCGACTCCCGGGAGGAGGGGCTAGCCCAGTTGCGCCCTGGCCCCCAAACCCTCTGGTGCCATCTGCCTGTCTCGGCACTTCTGACTCCACAGAGCCTTTCCTACATCTGGGCTGCCTGCCGTGGCAAAGTGCAGGCGTGGGGTGAGGCCATGCCTTCTCTTTCCAGGAAAAAGTGAGCCCCTGGCCGAAGCAGCAGGCCCAGGCAGAGCCTTCAGCTTGAAGCCCAGTAGGTCTGTGGCCCTCAGGGCCAGAGCAATGCTTTCAAGGCAGGGAAGCGGCCTGCAAGCTGAGTGGGAGTGGGGGAGGGGAGGGTGACAGCTGAAGCGGAGTCCAGAAGGGCGGCGATGGAAGAGCTGCAGCTGGGTCAGAGCCTGGAGGGAGGGCGGGGCCTTCACTGAGGACCCCCCCCACCCCGAGGCCAGCCCTAGGCCCAGGCGGTCGCGCATGCGCCCTTGGCCTGTGCGGTGTGTGGGGGCTTGAACCCAAGCCCGCAGGGCTCCCGGAGCGGCCAGAGAAAGAAGGGCCCATGGAGAGGTAGGCGAGGTGGGCAGGGGGCGCCACCTTACTCTCCTCAGCTCCCTGAGGGAGAGAGAGAGAGACAGAGACAGAGAGAGAGATCCCTGACCTCTGAGTCTCTGCCTCCACCGCTGGCTGGTGCCAACTCACGCGCCATCCCACTTCCAGCCATCACCCCCACGCCTGCCCCGGGGCCAGCCCCACCACAGAGAGGCCGGTTGGTTCCTGCTCACCTCTGTGCCGTCCCTTCCCGACCTGACCCCAGTGCAGGGGATAAGCTTCAGACAAGTCTTTCCATGTCCCTCTGCATGACAATAGACTTCCTCCCCTCTCCCATTCCACAGGCCCACCCGGGACATCCACCTTGGTCATTAGCTCAGGAGAGGATGCAAGATGAGAATCTCTGCTATTGTGTGGGGAGACTCAGTTTCCCGGGTTTCCCCCATGGACACATGTTCTTCAGCTGGGTCTGAATTTCTCCAGACAAGCTGTCTTGGGAAGGATTTGGCCAGCCCTAAGAACCTGAAGGGAAAGGGCGGAGGGGGGTTCTCTCTCTGCCCCCGACAGCCCCGAGCTGGGTCGGTCCCTCAGACCTGGCCAGGGGCAGCCCATCCCCCGGCGCCCTTCCCCGGGGCATCCAAGGGCAGGCTCGGCGCCAGCCCCACCCCGCTCGCCACTGCCCGACCATCGTCCTCCCTCGGGGGGCCTGGGCGGGACAGGGACCCGGCTGTGGGAGGCCTCCAGATCTCAGGCCTGGCACACCGTTTACCAGGCTGCTTCCTCCTCTGACGGGGGCCCAGCACACGCCCCAGGAGACTTGGCAGCTGCCCCCAGGGCTCTATCCTCTGGAACTCGTCCCCTTGGAAGGGGCCAGGCCCAGGTGCCAGGTTCGGCTGGTCGGCCTGCCTCCTTTGGAGAAAGCAGGCAAGCCGAGCCAGGCTTGCAGTGGCCCTGGCGTGACACCTGCCACCTCAGGCAGATGGCCTCCCGCGTGCCCTCCGTGGCGGGTTTCTCCCCGGAGCCGTGGCCTGGGCACTAGGAAGGCCGGGCCTCCCCGACTCCCGGGAGGAGGGGCTAGCCCAGTTGCGCCCTGGCCCCCAAACCCTCTGGTGCCATCTGCCTGTCTCGGCACTTCTGACTCCACAGAGCCTTTCCTACATCTGGGCTGCCTGCCGTGGCAAAGTGCAGGCGTGGGGTGAGGCCATGCCTTCTCTTTCCAGGAAAAAGTGAGCCCCTGGCCGAAGCAGCAGGCCCAGGCAGAGCCTTGAGCTTGAAGCCCAGTAGTTCTGTGGCCCTCAGGGCCAGAGCAATGCTTTCAAGGCAGGGAAGCGGCCTGCAAGCTGAGTGGGAGTGGGGGAGGGGAGAGAGACAGCTGAAGCCGAGTCCAGAAGGGCGGCGATGGAAGAGCTGCAGCTGGGTCAGAGCCTGGAGGGTGGGGGGGGCCTTCACTGAGGACCCCCCCCCCAGGGCTGGCTGAAGAGGCCAGCCCTAGGCCCCCGGCGGTCGCGCATGCGCCCTTGGCCTGTGCGGTGTGTGGGGGCTTGAACCCAAGCCCGCAGGGCTCCCGGAGCGGCCAGAGAAAGAAGGGCCCATGCAGAGGTAGGCGAGGTGGGCAGGGGGCGCCACATTACTCTCCTCAGCTCCCTGAGGGAGAGAGAGAGAGACAGAGACAGAGAGAGAGATCCCTGACCTCTGAGTCTCTGCCTCCACCGCTGGCTGGTGCCAACTCACGCGCCATCCCACTTCCAGCCATCACCCCCACGCCTGCCCCGGGGCCAGCCCCACCACAGAGAGGCCGGTTGGTTCCTGCTCACCTCTGTGCCGTCCCTTCCCGACCTGACCCCAGTGCAGGGGATAAGCTTCAGACAAGTCTTTCCATGTCCCTCTGCATGACAATAGACTTCCTCCCCTCTCCCATTCCACAGGCCCACCCGGGACATCCACCTTTGTCATTAGCTCAGGAGAGGATGCAAGATGAGAATCTCTGCTATTGTGTGGGGAGACTCAGTTTCCCGGGTTTCCCCCATGGACACATGTTCTTCAGCTGGGTCTGATTTTCTCCAGACAAGCTGTCTTGGGAAGGATTTGGCCAGCCCTAAGAACCTGAAGGGAAAGGGCGGAGGGGGGTTCTCTCTCTGCCCCCGACAGCCCCGAGCTGGGTCGGTCCCTCAGACCTGGCCAGGGGCAGCCCATCCCCCGGCGCCCTTCCCCGGGGCATCCAAGGGCAGGCTCGGCGCCAGCCCCACCCCGCTCGCCACTGCCCGACCATCGTCCTCCCTCGGGGGGCCTGGGCGGGACAGGGACCCGGCTGTGGGAGGACTCCAGATCTCAGGCCTGGCACACCGTTTACCAGGCTGCTTCCTCCTCTGACGGGGGCCCAGCACACGCCCCAGGAGACTTGGCAGCCGCCCCCAGGTATCTATCCTCTGCAACTCGTCCCCTTGGAAGGGGCCTGGCCCAGGTGCCAGGTTCGGCTGGTCGGCCAGCCTCCTTTGGAGAAAGCAGGCAAGCCGAGCCAGGGTGGCAGTGGCCCTGGCGTGACACCTGCCACCTCAGGCAGAGGGCCTCCCGTGTGCCCTCCATGGCGGGTTTCTCCCCGGAGCCGTGGCCTGGGCACTAGGAAGGCCGGGCCTCCCCGACTCCCGGGAGGAGGGGCTAGCCCAGTTGCGCCCTGGCCCCCAAACCCTCTGGTGCCATCTGCCTGTCTCGGCACTTCTGACTCCACAGAGCCTTTCCTACATCTGGGCTGCCTACCGTGGCAAAGTGCAGGCGTGGGGTGAGGCCATGCCTTCTCTTTCCAGGAAAAAGTGAGCCCCTGGCCGAAGCAGCAGGCCCAGGCAGAGCCTTGAGCTTGAAGCCCAGTAGGTCTGTGGCCCTCAGGGCCAGAGCAATGCTTTCAAGGCAGGGAAGCGGCCTGCAAGCTGAGTGGGAGTGGGGGAGGGGAGGGAGACAGCTGAAGCGGAGTCCAGAAGGGCGGTGATGGAAGAGCTGCAGCTGGGTCAGAGCCTGGAGGGAGGGCGGGGCCTTCACTGAGGACCCCCCCCCCTAGGGCTGGCTGAAGAGGCCAGCCCTAGGCCCCCGGCGGTCGCGCATGCGCCCTTGGCCTGTGCGGTGTGTGGGGCTTGAACCCAAGCCCGCAGGGCTCCCGGAGCGGCCAGAGAAAGAAGGGCCCATGGAGAGGTAGGCGAGGTGGGCAGGGGGCGCCACCTTACTCTCCTCAGCTCCCTGAGGGAGAGAGAGAGAGACAGAGACAGAGAGAGAGATCCCTGACCTCTGAGTCTCTGCCTCCACCGCTGGCTGGTGCCAACTCACGCGCCATCCCACTTCCAGCCATCACCCCCACGCCTGCCCCGGGGCCAGCCCCACCACAGAGAGGCCGGTTGGTTCCTGCTCACCTCTGTGCCGTCCCTTCCCGACCTGACCCCAGTGCAGGGGATAAGCTTCAGACAAGTCTTTCCATGTCCCTCTGCATGACAATAGACTTCCTCCCCTCTCCCATTCCACAGGCCCACCCGGGACATCCACCTTGGTCATTAGCTCAGGAGAGGATGCAAGATGAGAATCTCTGCTACTGTGTGGGGAGACTCAGTTTCCCGGGTTTCCCCCATGGACACATGTTCTTCAGCTGGGTCTGATTTTCTCCAGACAAGCTGTCTTGGGAAGGATTTGGCCAGCCCTAAGAACCTGAAGGGAAAGGGCGGAGGGGGGTTCTCTCTCTGCCCCCGACAGCCCCGAGCTGGGTCGGTCCCTCAGACCTGGCCAGGGGCAGCCCATCCCCCGGCGCCCTTCCCCGGGGCATCCAAGGGCAGGCTCGGCGCCAGCCCCACCCCGCTCGCCACTGCCCGACCATCGTCCTCCCTCGGGGGGCCTGGGCGGGACAGGGACCCGGCTTTGGGAGGCCTCCAGATCTCAGGCCTGGCACACCGTTTACCAGGCTGCTTCCTCCTCTGACGGGGGCCCAGCACACGCCCCAGGAGACTTGGCAGCCGCCCCCAGGGCTCTATCCTCTGCAACTCGTCCCCTTGGAAGGGGCCTGGCCCAGGTGCCAGGTTCGGCTGGTCGGCCAGACTCCTTTGGAGAAAGCAGGCAAGCCGAGCCAGGCTTGCAGTGGCCCTGGCGTGACACCTGCCACCTCAGGCAGAGGGCCTCCCGCGTGCCCTCCATGGCGGGTTTCTCCCCGGAGCCGTGGCCTGGGCACTAGGAAGGCCGGGCCTCCCCGACTCCCGGGAGGAGGGGCTAGCCCAGTTGCGCCCTGGCCCCCAAACCCTCTGGTGCCATCTGCCTGTCTCGGCACTTCTGACTCCACAGAGCCTTTCCTACATCTGGGCTGCCTGCCGTGGCAAAGTGCAGGCGTGGGGTGAGGCCATGCCTTCTCTTTCCAGGAAAAAGTGAGCCCCTGGCCGAAGCAGCAGGCCCAGGCAGAGCCTTGAGCTTGAAGCCCAGTAGGTCTGTGGCCCTCAGGGCCAGAGCAATGCTTTCAAGGCAGGGAAGCGGCCTGCAAGCTGAGTGGGAGTGGGGGAGGGGAGGGAGACAGCTGAAGCCGAGTCCAGAAGGGCGGCGATGGAAGAGCTGCAGCTGGGTCAGAGCCTGGAGGGAGGGCGGGGCCTTCACTGAGGACCCCCCCCCCCCCGAGGCCAGCCCTAGGCCCAGGCGGTCGCGCATGCGCCCTTGGCCTGTGCGGTGTGTGGGGGCTTGAACCCAAGCCCGCAGGGCTCCCGGAGCGGCCAGAGAAAGAAGGGCCCATGGAGAGGTAGGCGAGGTGGGCAGGGGGCGCCACCTTACTCTCCTCAGCTCCCTGAGGGAGAGAGAGAGAGACAGAGACAGAGAGAGAGATCCCTGACCTCTGAGTCTCTGCCTCCACCGCTGGCTGGTGCCAACTCACGCGCCATCCCACTTCCAGCCATCACCCCCACGCCTGCCCCGGGGCCAGCCCCACCACAGAGAGGCCGGTTGGTTCCTGCTCACCTCTGTGCCGTCCCTTCCCGACCTGACCCCAGTGCAGGGGATAAGCTTCAGACAAGTCTTTCCATGTCCCTCTGCATGACAATAGACTTCCTCCCCTCTCCCATTCCACAGGCCCACCCGGGACATCCACCTTTGTCATTAGCTCAGGAGAGGATGCAAGATGAGAATCTCTGCTATTGTGTGGGGAGACTCAGTTTCCCGGGTTTCCCCCATGGACACATGTTCTTCAGCTGGGTCTGAATTTCTCCAGACAAGCTGTCTTGGGAAGGATTTGGCCAGCCCTAAGAACCTGAAGGGAAAGGGCGGAGGGGGGTTCTCTCTCTGCCCCCGACAGCCCCGAGCTGGGTCGGTCCCTCAGACCTGGCCAGGGGCAGCCCATCCCCCGGCGCCCTTCCCCGGGGCATCCAAGGGCAGGCTCGGCGCCAGCCCCACCCCGCTCGCCACTGCCCGACCATCGTCCTCCCTCGGGGGGCCTGGGCGGGATAGGGACCCGGCTGTGGGAGGCCTCCAGATCTCAGGCCTGGCACACCGTTTACCAGGCTGCTTCCTCCTCTGACGGGGGCCCAGCACACGCCCCAGGAGACTTGGCAGCCGCCCCCAGGGCTCTATCCTCTGCAACTCGTCCCCTTGGAAGGGGCCTGGCCCAGGTGCCAGGTTCGGCTGGTCGGCCAGCCTCCTTTGGAGAAAGCAGGCAAGCCGAGCCAGGCTTGCAGTGGCCCTGGCGTGACACCTGCCACCTCAGGCAGAGGGCCTCCCACGTGCCCTCCATGGCGGGTTTCTCCCCGGAGCCGTGGCCTGGGCACTAGGAAGGCCGGGCCTCCCCGACTCCCGGGAGGAGGGGCTAGCCCAGTTGCGCCCTGGCCCCCAAACCCTCTGGTGCCATCTGCCTGTCTCGGCACTTCTGACTCCACAGAGCCTTTCCTACATCTGGGCTGCCTGCCGTGGCAAAGTGCAGGCGTGGGGTGAGGCCATGCCTTCTCTTTCCAGGAAAAAGTGAGCCCCTGGCCGAAGCAGCAGGCCCAGGCAGAGCCTTGAGCTTGAAGCCCAGTAGGTCTGTGGCCCTCAGGGCCAGAGCAATGCTTTCAAGGCAGGGAAGCGGCCTGCAAGCTGAGTGGGAGTGGGGGAGGGGAGGGAGACAGCTGAAGCCGAGTCCAGAAGGGCGGCGATGGAAGAGCTGCAGCTGGGTCAGAGCCTGGAGGGAGGGCGGGGCCTTCACTGAGGACCCCCCCCCCCCCGAGGCCAGCCCTAGGCCCAGGCGGTCGCGCATGCGCCCTTGGCCTGTGCGGTGTGTGGGGGCTTGAACCCAAGCCCGCAGGGCTCCCGGAGCGGCCAGAGAAAGAAGGGCCCATGGAGAGGTAGGCGAGGTGGGCAGGGGGCGCCACCTTACTCTCCTCAGCTCCCTGAGGGAGAGAGAGAGAGACAGAGACAGAGAGAGAGATCCCTGACCTCTGAGTCTCTGCCTCCACCGCTGGCTGGTGCCAACTCACGCGCCATCCCACTTCCAGCCATCACCCCCACGCCTGCCCCGGGGCCAGCCCCACCACAGAGAGGCCGGTTGGTTCCTGCTCACCTCTGTGCCGTCCCTTCCCGACCTGACCCCAGTGCAGGGGATAAGCTTCAGACAAGTCTTTCCATGTCCCTCTGCATGACAATAGACTTCCTCCCCACTCCCATTCCACAGGCCCACCCGGGACATCCACCTTTGTCATTAGCTCAGGAGAGGATGCAAGATGAGAATCTCTGCTATTGTGTGGGGAGACTCAGTTTCCCGGGTTTCCCCCATGGACACATGTTCTTCAGCTGGGTCTGAATTTCTCCAGACAAGCTGTCTTGGGAAGGATTTGGCCAGCCCTAAGAACCTGAAGGGAAAGGGCGGAGGGGGGTTCTCTCTCTGCCCCCGACAGCCCCGAGCTGGGTCGGTCCCTCAGACCTGGCCAGGGGCAGCCCATCCCCCGGCGCCCTTCCCCGGGGCATCCAAGGGCAGGCTCGGCGCCAGCCCCACCCCGCTCGCCACTGCCCGACCATCGTCCTCCCTCGGGGGGCCTGGGCGGGATAGGGACCCGGCTGTGGGAGGCCTCCAGATCTCAGGCCTGGCACACCGTTTACCAGGCTGCTTCCTCCTCTGACGGGGGCCCAGCACACGCCCCAGGAGACTTGGCAGCCGCCCCGAGGGCTCTATCCTCTGCAACTCGTCCCCTTGGAAGGGGCCTGGCCCAGGTGCCAGGTTCGGCTGGTCGGCCAGCCTCCTTTGGAGAAAGCAGGCAAGCCGAGCCAGGCTTGCAGTGGCCCTGGCGTGACACCTGCCACCTCAGGCAGAGGGCCTCCCACGTGCCCTCCATGGCGGGTTTCTCCCCGGAGCCGTGGCCTGGGCACTAGGAAGGCCGGGCCTCCCCGACTCCCGGGAGGAGGGGCTAGCCCAGTTGCGCCCTGGCCCCCAAACCCTCTGGTGCCATCTGCCTGTCTCGGCACTTCTGACTCCACAGAGCCTTTCCTACATCTGGGCTGCCTGCCGTGGCAAAGTGCAGGCGTGGGGTGAGGCCATGCCTTCTCTTTCCAGGAAAAAGTGAGCCCCTGGCCGAAGCAGCAGGCCCAGGCAGAGCCTTGAGCTTGAAGCCCAGTAGGTCTGTGGCCCTCAGGGCCAGAGCAATGCTTTCAAGGCAGGGAAGCGGCCTGCAAGCTGAGTGGGAGTGGGGGAGGGGAGGGAGACAGCTGAAGCCGAGTCCAGAAGGGCGGCGATGGAAGAGCTGCAGCTGGGTCAGAGCCTGGAGGGAGGGCGGGGCCTTCACTGAGGACCCCCCCCCCCCGAGGCCAGCCCTAGGCCCAGGCGGTCGCGCATGCGCCCTTGGCCTGTGCGGTGTGTGGGGGCTTGAACCCAAGCCCGCAGGGCTCCCGGAGCGGCCAGAGAAAGAAGGGCCCATGGAGAGGTAGGCGAGGTGGGCAGGGGGCGCCACCTTACTCTCCTCAGCTCCCTGAGGGAGAGAGAGAGAGACAGAGACAGAGAGAGAGATCCCTGACCTCTGAGTCTCTGCCTCCACCGCTGGCTGGTGCCAACTCACGCGCCATCCCACTTCCAGCCATCACCCCCACGCCTGCCCCGGGGCCAGCCCCACCACAGAGAGGCCGGTTGGTTCCTGCTCACCTCTGTGCCGTCCCTTCCCGACCTGACCCCAGTGCAGGGGATAAGCTTCAGACAAGTCTTTCCATGTCCCTCTGCATGACAATAGACTTCCTCCCCACTCCCATTCCACAGGCCCACCCGGGACATCCACCTTTGTCATTAGCTCAGGAGAGGATGCAAGATGAGAATCTCTGCTATTGTGTGGGGAGACTAAGTTTCCCGGGTTTCCCCCATGGACACATGTTCTTCAGCTGGGTCTGAATTTCTCCAGACAAGCTGTCTTGGGAAGGATTTGGCCAGCCCTAAGAACCTGAAGGGAAAGGGCGGAGGGGGGTTCTCTCTCTGCCCCCGACAGCCCCGAGCTGGGTCGCTCCCTCAGACCTGGCCAGGGGCAGCCCATCCCCCGGCGCCCTTCCCCGGGGCATCCAAGGGCAGGCTCGGCGCCAGCCCCACCCCGCTCGCCACTGCCCGACCATCGTCCTCCCTCGGGGGGCCTGGGCGGGATAGGGACCCGGCTGTGGGAGGCCTCCAGATCTCAGGCCTGGCACACCGTTTACCAGGCTGCTTCCTCCTCTGACGGGGGCCCAGCACACGCCCCAGGAGACTTGGCAGCCGCCCCCAGGGCTCTATCCTCTGCAACTCGTCCCCTTGGAAGGGGCCTGGCCCAGGTGCCAGGTTCGGCTGGTCGGCCAGCCTCCTTTGGAGAAAGCAGGCAAGCCGAGCCAGGCTTGCAGTGGCCCTGGCGTGACACCTGCCACCTCAGGCAGAGGGCCTCCCACGTGCCCTCCATGGCGGGTTTCTCCCCGGAGCCGTGGCCTGGGCACTAGGAAGGCCGGGCCTCCCCGACTCCCGGGAGGAGGGGCTAGCCCAGTTGCGCCCTGGCCCCCAAACCCTCTGGTGCCATCTGCCTGTCTCGGCACTTCTGACTCCACAGAGCCTTTCCTACATCTGGGCTGCCTGCCGTGGCAAAGTGCAGGCGTGGGGTGAGGCCATGCCTTCTCTTTCCAGGAAAAAGTGAGCCCCTGGCCGAAGCAGCAGGCCCAGGCAGAGCCTTGAGCTTGAAGCCCAGTAGGTCTGTGGCCCTCAGGGCCAGAGCAATGCTTTCAAGGCAGGGAAGCGGCCTGCAAGCTGAGTGGGAGTGGGGGAGGGGAGGGAGACAGCTGAAGCCGAGTCCAGAAGGGCGGCGATGGAAGAGCTGCAGCTGGGTCAGAGCCTGGAGGGAGGGCGGGGCCTTCACTGAGGACCCCCCCCACCCCGAGGCCAGCCCTAGGCCCAGGCGGTCGCGCATGCGCCCTTGGCCTGTGCGGTGTGTGGGGGCTTGAACCCAAGCCCGCAGGGCTCCCGGAGCGGCCAGAGAAAGAAGGGCCCATGGAGAGGTAGGCGAGGTGGGCAGGGGGCGCCACCTTACTCTCCTCAGCTCCCTGAGGGAGAGAGAGAGAGACAGAGACAGAGAGAGAGATCCCTGACCTCTGAGTCTCTGCCTCCACCGCTGGCTGGTGCCAACTCACGCGCCATCCCACTTCCAGCCATCACCCCCACGCCTGCCCCGGGGCAGCCCCACCACAGAGAGGCCGGTTGGTTCCTGCTCACCTCTGTGCCATCCCTTTCCGACCTGACCCCAGTGCAGGGGATAAGCTTCAGACAAGTCTTTCCATGTCCCTCTGCATGACAATAGACTTCCTCCCCTCTCCCATTCCACAGGCCCACCCGGGACATCCACCTTTGTCATTAGCTCAGGAGAGGATGCAAGATGAGAATCTCTGCTATTGTGTGGGGAGACTCAGTTTCCCGGGTTTCCCCCATGGACACATGTTCTTCAGCTGGGTCTGAATTTCTCCAGACAAGCTGTCTTGGGAAGGATTTGGCCAGCCCTAAGAACCTGAAGGGAAAGGGCGGAGGGGGGTTCTCTCTCTGCCCCCGACAGCCCCGAGCTGGGTCGCTCCCTCAGACCTGGCCAGGGGCAGCCCATCCCCCGGCGCCCTTCCCCGGGGCATCCAAGGGCAGGCTCGGCGCCAGCCCCACCCCGCTCGCCACTGCCCGACCATCGTCCTCCCTCGGGGGGCCTGGGCAGGACAGGGACCCGGCTGTGGGAGGCCTCCAGATCTCAGGCCTGGCACACCGTTTACCAGGCTGCTTCCTCCTCTGACGTGGGCCCAGCACACGCCCCAGGAGACTTGGCAGCCGCCCCCAGGGCTCTATCCTCTGGAACTCGTCCCCTTGGAAGGGGCCTGGCCCAGGTGCCAGGTTCGGCTGGTCGGCCAGCCTCCTTTGGAGAAAGCAGGCAAGCCGAGCCAGGCTTGCAGTGGCCCTGGCGTGACACCTGCCACCTCAGGCAGAGGGCCTCCCGCGTGCCCTCCATGGCGGGTTTCTCCCCGGAGCCGTGGCCTGGGCACTAGGAAGGCCGGGCCTCCCCGACTCCCGGGAGGAGGGGCTAGCCCAGTTGCGCCCTGGCCCCCAAACCCTCTGGTGCCATCTGCCTGTCTCGGCACTTCTGACTCCACAGAGCCTTTCCTACATCTGGGCTGCCTGCCGTGGCAAAGTGCAGGCGTGGGGTGAGGCCATGCCTTCTCTTTCCAGGAAAAAGTGAGCCCCTGGCCGAAGCAGCAGGCCCAGGCAGAGCCTTGAGCTTGAAGCCCAGTAGGTCTGTGGCCCTCAGGGCCAGAGCAATGCTTTCAAGGCAGGGAAGCGGCCTGCAAGCTGAGTGGCAGTGGGGGAGGGGAGGGAGACAGCTGAAGCGGAGTCCAGAAGGGCGGCGATGGAAGAGCTGCAGCTGGGTCAGAGCCTGGAGGGAGGGCGGGGCCTTCACTGAGGACCCCCCCCCCAGGGCTGGCTGAAGAGGCCAGCCCTAGGCCCCCGGCGGTCGCGCATGCGCCCTTGGCCTGTGCGGTGTGTGGGGGCTTGAACCCAAGCCCGCAGGGCTCCCGGAGCGGCCAGAGAAAGAAGGGCCCATGGAGAGGTAGGCGAGGTGGGCAGGGGGCGCCACCTTACTCTCCTCAGCTCCCTGAGGGAGAGAGAGAGAGACAGAGACAGAGAGAGAGATCCCTGACCTCTGAGTCTCTGCCTCCACCGCTGGCTGGTGCCAACTCACGCGCCATCCCACTTCCAGCCATCACCCCCACGCCTGCCCCGGGGCCAGCCCCACCACAGAGAGGCCGGTTGGTTCCTGCTCACCTCTGTGCCATCCCTTCCCGACCTGACCCCAGTGCAGGGGATAAGCTTCAGACAAGTCTTTCCATGTCCCTCTGCATGACAATAGACTTCCTCCCCTCTCCCATTCCACAGGCCCACCCAGGACATCCACCTTTGTCATTAGCTCAGGAGAGAATGCAAGATGAGAATCTCTGCTATTGTGTGGGGAGACTCAGTTTCCCGGGTTTCCCCCATGGACACATGTTCTTCAGCTGGGTCTGATTTTCTCCAGACAAGCTGTCTTGGGAAGGATTTGGCCAGCCCTAAGAACCTGAAGGGAAAGGGCGGAGGGGGGTTCTCTCTCTGCCCCCGACAGCCCCGAGCTGGGTCGGTCCCTCAGAACTGGCCAGGGGCAGCCCATCCCCCGGCGCCCTTCCCCGGGGCATCCAAGGGCAGGCTCGGCGCCAGCCCCACCCCGCTCGCCACTGCCCGACCATCGTCCTCCCTCGGGGTGCCTGGGCGGGACAGGGACCCGGCTGTGGGAGGCCTCCAGATCTCAGGCCTGGCACACCGTTTACCAGGCTGCTTCCTCCTCTGACGGGGGCCCAGCACACGCCCCAGGAGACTTGGCAGCTGCCCCCAGGGCTCTATCCTCTGGAACTCGTCCCCTTGGAAGGGGCCAGGCCCAGGTGCCAGGTTCGGCTGGTCGGCCTGCCTCCTTTGGAGAAAGCAGGCAAGCCGAGCCAGGCTTGCAGTGGCACTGGCGTGACACCTGCCACCTCAGGCAGAGGGCCTCCCGCGTGCCCTCCGTGGCGGGTTTCTCCCCGGAGCCGTGGCCTGGGCACTAGGAAGGCCGGGCCTCCCCGACTCCCGGGAGGAGGGGCTAGCCCAGTTGCGCCCTGGCCCCCAAACCCTCTGGTGCCATCTGCCTGTCTCGGCACTTCTGACTCCACAGAGCCTTTCCTACATCTGGGCTGCCTGCCGTGGCAAAGTGCAGGCGTGGGGTGAGGCCATGCCTTCTCTTTCCAGGAAAAAGTGAGCCCCTGGCCGAAGCAGCAGGCCCAGGCAGAGCCTTGAGCTTGAAGCCCAGTAGGTCTGTGGCCCTCAGGGCCAGAGCAATGCTTTCAAGGCAGGGAAGCGGCCTGCAAGCTGAGTGGGAGTGGGGGAGGGGAGGGAGACAGCTGAAGCCGAGTCCAGAAGGGCGGCGATGGAAGAGCTGCAGCTGGGTCAGAGCCTGGAGGGAGGGCGGGGCCTTCACTGAGGACCCCCCCCCCCAGGGCTGGCTGAAGAGGCCAGCCCTAGGCCCCCGGCGGTCGCGCATGCGCCCTTGGCCTGTGCGGTGTGTGGGGGCTTGAACCCAAGCCCGCAGGGCTCCCGGAGCGGCCAGAGAAAGAAGGGCCCATGGAGAGGTAGGCGAGGTGGGCAGGGGGCGCCACCTTACTCTCCTCAGCTCCCTGAGGGAGAGAGAGAGAGACAGAGACAGAGAGAGAGATCCCTGACCTCTGAGTCTCTGCCTCCACCGCTGGCTGGTGCCAACTCACGCGCCATCCCACTTCCAGCCATCACCCCCACGCCTGCCCCGGGGCCAGCCCCACCACAGAGAGGCCGGTTGGTTCCTGCTCACCTCTGTGCCATCCCTTCCCGACCTGACCCCAGTGCAGGGGATAAGCTTCAGACAAGTCTTTCCATGTCCCTCTGCATGACAATAGACTTCCTCCCCTCTCCCATTCCACAGGCCCACCCGGGACATCCACCTTTGTCATTAGCTCAGGAGAGGATGCAAGATGAGAATCTCTGCTATTGTGTGGGGAGACTCAGTTTCCCGGGTTTCCCCCATGGACACATGTTCTTCAGCTGGGTCTGATTTTCTCCAGACAAGCTGTCTTGGGAAGGATTTGGCCAGCCCTAAGAACCTGAAGGGAAAGGGCGGAGGGGGGTTCTCTCTCTGCCCCCGACAGCCCCGAGCTGGGTCGGTCCCTCAGACCTGGCCAGGGGCAGCCCATCCCCCGGCGCCCTTCACCGGGGCATCCAAGGGCAGGCTCGGCGCCAGCCCCACCCCGCTCGCCACTGCCCGACCATCTTCCTCCCTCGGGGGGCCTGGGCGGGACAGGGACCCGGCTGTGGGAGGCCTCCAGATCTCAGGCCTGGCACACCGTATACCAGGCTGCTTCCTCCTCTGACGGGGGCCCAGCACACGCCCCAGGAGACTTGGCAGCTGCCCCCAGGGCTCTATCCTCTGGAACTCGTCCCCTTGGAAGGGGCCAGGCCCAGGTGCCAGGTTCGGCTTGTCGGCCTGCCTCCTTTGGAGAAAGCAGGCAAGCCGAGCCAGGCTTGCAGTGGCCCTGGCGTGACACCTGCCACCTCAGGCAGAGGGCCTCCCGCGTGCCCTCCGTGGCGGGTTTCTCCCCGGAGCCGTGGCCTGGGCACTAGGAAGGCCGGGCCTCCCCGACTCCCGGGAGGAGGGGCTAGCCCAGTTGCGCCCTGGCCCCCAAACCCTCTGGTGCCATCTGCCTGTCTCGGCACTTCTGACTCCACAGAGCCTTTCCTACATCTGGGCTGCCTGCTGTGGCAAAGTGCAGGCGTGGGGTGAGGCCATGCCTTCTCTTTCCAGGAAAAAGTGAGCCCCTGGCCGAAGCAGCAGGCCCAGGCAGAGCCTTGAGCTTGAAGCCCAGTAGGTCTGTGGCCCTCAGGGCCAGAGCAATGCTTTCAAGGCAGGGAAGCGGCCTGCAAGCTGAGTGGGAGTGGGGGAGGGGAGGGAGACAGCTGAAGCCGAGTCCAGAAGGGCGGCGATGGAAGAGCTGCAGCTGGGTCAGAGCCTGGAGGGAGGGCGGGGCCTTCACTGAGGACCCCCCCCCCAGGGCTGGCTGAAGAGGCCAGCCCTAGGCCCCCGGCGGTCGCGCATGCGCCCTTGGCCTGTGCGGTGTGTGGGGGCTTGAACCCAAGCCCGCAGGGCTCCCGGAGCGGCCAGAGAAAGAAGGGCCCATGCAGAGGTAGGCGAGGTGGGCAGGGGGCGCCACCTTACTCTCCTCAGCTCCCTGAGGGAGAGAGAGAGAGACAGAGACAGAGAGAGAGATCCCTGACCTCTGAGTCTCTGCCTCCACCGCTGGCTGGTGCCAACTCACGCGCCATCCCACTTCCAGCCATCACCCCCACGCCTGCCCCGGGGCCAGCCCCACCACAGAGAGGCCGGTTGGTTCCTGCTCACCTCTGTGCCCTCCCTTCCCGACCTGACCCCAGTGCAGGGGATAAGCTTCAGACAAGTCTTTCCATGTCCCTCTGCATGACAATAGACTTCCTCCCCTCTCCCATTCCACAGGCCCACCCGGGACATCCACCTTTGTCATTAGCTCAGGAGAGGATGCAAGATGAGAATCTCTGCTATTGTGTGGGGAGACTCAGTTTCCCGGGTTTCCCCCATGGACACATGTTCTTCAGCTGGGTCTGATTTTCTCCAGACAAGCTGTCTTGGGAAGGATTTGGCCAGCCCTAAGAACCTGAAGGGAAAGGGCGGAGGGGGGTTCTCTCTCTGCCCCCGACAGCCCCGAGCTGGGTCGGTCCCTCAGACCTGGCCAGGGGCAGCCCATCCCCCGGCGCCCTTCCCCGGGGCATCCAAGGGCAGGCTCGGCGCCAGCCCCACCCCGCTCGCCACTGCCCGACCATCGTCCTCCCTCGGGGGGCCTGGGCGGGACAGGGACCCGGCTGTGGGAGGCCTCCAGATCTCAGGCCTGGCACACCGTTTACCAGGCTGCTTCCTCCTCTGACGGGGGCCCAGCACACGCCCCAGGAGACTTGGCAGCCGCCCCCAGGGCTCTATCCTCTGCAACTCGTCCCCTTGGAAGGGGCCAGGCCCAGGTGCCAGGTTCGGCTGGTCGGCCTGCCTCCTTTGGAGAAAGCAGGCAAGCCGAGCCAGGCTTGCAGTGGCCCTGGCGTGACACATGCCACCTCAGGCAAAGGGCCTCCCGCGTGCCCTCCATGGCGGGTTTCTCCCCGAAGCCGTGGCCTGGGCACTAGGAAGGCCGGGCCTCCCCGACTCCCGGGAGGAGGGGCTAGCCCAGTTGCGCCCTGGCCCCCAAACCCTCTGGTGCCATCTGCCTGTCTCGGCACTTCTGACTCCACAGAGCCTTTCCTACATCTGGGCTGCCTGCCGTGGCAAAGTGCAGGCGTGGGGTGAGGCCATGGCTTTGTCTTTCCAGGAAAAAATGAGCCCCTGGCCGAAGCAGCAGGCCCAGGCAGAGCCTTGAGCTTGAAGCCCAGTAGGTCTGTGGCCCTCAGGGCCAGAGCAATGCTTTCAAGGCAGGGAAGCGGCCTGCAAGCTGAGTGGGAGTGGGGGAGGGGAGGGAGACAGCTGAAGCCGAGTCCAGAAGGGCGGCGATGGAATAGCTGCAGCTGGATCAGAGCCTGGAGGGAGGGCGGGGCCTTCACTGAGGACCCCCCCCCCCAGGGCTGGCTGAAGAGGCCAGCCCTAGGCCCCCGGCGGTCGCGCATGCGCCCTTGGCCTGTGCGGTGTGTGGGGGCTTGAACCCAAGCCCGCAGGGCTCCCGGAGCGGCCAGAGAAAGAAGGGCCCATGCAGAGGTAGGCGAGGTGGGCAGGGGGCGCCACCTTACTCTCCTCAGCTCCCTGAGGGAGAGAGAGAGAGACAGAGACAGAGAGAGAGATCCCTGACCTCTGAGTCTCTGCCTCCACCGCTGGCTGGTGCCAACTCACGCGCCATCCCACTTCCAGCCATCACCCCCACGCCTGCCCCGGGGCCAGCCCCACCACAGAGAGGCCGGTTGGTTCCTGCTCACCTCTGTGCCGTCCCTTCCCGACCTGACCCCAGTGCAGGGGATAAGCTTCAGACAAGTCTTTCCATGTCCCTCTGCATGACAATAGACTTCCTCCCCTCTCCCATTCCACAGGCCCACCCGGGACATCCACCTTTGTCATTAGCTCAGGAGAGGATGCAAGATGAGAATCTCTGCTATTGTGTGGGGAGACTCAGTTTCCCGGGTTTCCCCCATGGACACATGTTCTTCAGCTGGGTCTGATTTTCTCCAGACAAGCTGTCTTGGGAAGGATTTGGCCAGCCCTAAGAACCTGAAGGGAAAGGGCGGAGGGGGGTTCTCTCTCTGCCCCCGACAGCCCCGAGCTGGGTCGGTCCCTCAGACCTGGCCAGGGGCAGCCCATCCCCCGGCGCCCTTCCCCGGGGCATCCAAGGGCAGGCTCGGCGCCAGCCCCACCCCGCTCGCCACTGCCCGACCATCGTCCTCCCTCGGGGGGCCTGGGCGGGACAGGGACCCGGCTGTGGGAGGCCTCCAGATCTCAGGCCTGGCACACCGTTTACCAGGCTGCTTCCTCCTCTGACGGGGGCCCAGCACACGCCCCAGGAGACTTGGCAGCCACCCCCAGGGCTCTATCCTCTGGAACTCGTAACCTTGGAAGGGGCCTGGCCCAGGTGCCAGGTTCGGCTGGTCGGCCAGCCTCCTTTGGAGAAAGCAGGCAAGCCGAGCCAGGCTTGCAGTGGCCCTGGCGTGACACATGCCACCTCAGGCAAAGGGCCTCCCGCGTGCCCTCCATGGCGGGTTTCTCCCCGGAGCCGTGGCCTGGGCACTAGGAAGGCCGGGCCTCCCCGACTCCCGGGAGGAGGGGCTAGCCCAGTTGTGCCCTGGCCCCCAAACCCTCTGGTGCCATCTGCCTGTCTCGGCACTTCTGACTCCACAGAGCCTTTCCTACATCTGGGCTGCCTGCCGTGGCAAAGTGCAGGCGTGGGGTGAGGCCATGCCTTCTCTTTCCAGGAAAAAGTGAGCCCCTGGCCGAAGCAGCAGGCCCAGGCAGAGCCTTGAGCTTGAAGCCCAGTAGGTCTGTGGCCCTCAGGGCCAGAGCAATGCTTTCAAGGCAGGGAAGCGGCCTGCAAGCTGAGTGGGAGTGGGGGAGGGGAGGGAGACAGCTGAAGCCGAGTCCAGAAGGGCAGCGATGGAAGAGCTGCAGCTGGGTCAGAGCCTGGAGGGAGGGCGGGGCCTTCACTGAGGACCCCCCCCCCAGGGCTGGCTGAAGAGGCCAGCCCTAGGCCCCCGGCGGTCGCGCATGCGCCCTTGGCCTGTGCGGTGTGTGGGGGTTTGAACCCAAGCCCGCAGGGCTCCCGGAGCGGCCAGAGAAAGAAGGGCCCATGGAGAGGTAGGCGAGGTGGGCAGGGGGCGCCACCTTACTCTCCTCAGCTCCCTGAGGGAGAGAGAGAGAGACAGAGACAGAGAGAGAGATCCCTGACCTCTGAGTCTCTGCCTCCACCGCTGGCTGGTGCCAACTCACGCGCCATCCCACTTCCAGCCATCACCCCCACGCCTGCCCCGGGGCCAGCCCCACCACAGAGAGGCAGGTTGGTTCCTGCTCACCTCTGTGCCGACCCTTCCCGACCTGACCCCAGTGCAGGGGATAAGCTTCAGACAAGTCTTTCCATGTCCCTCTGCATGACAATAGACTTCCTCCCCTCTCCCATTCCACAGGCCCACCCGGGACATCCACCTTTGTCATTAGCTCAGGAGAGGATGCAAGATGAGAATCTCTGCTATTGTGTGGGGGGACTCAGTTTCCCGGGTTTCCCCCATGGACACATGTTCTTCAGCTGGGTCTGATTTTCTCCAGACAAGCTGTCTTGGGAAGGATTTGGCCAGCCCTAAGAACCTGAAGGGAAAGGGCGGAGGGGGGTTCTCTCTCTGCCCCCGACAGCCCCGAGCTGGGTCGGTCCCTCAGACCTGGCCAGGGGCAGCCCATCCCCCGGCGCCCTTCCCCGGGGCATCCAAGGGCAGGCTCGGCGCCAGCCCCACCCCGCTCGCCACTGCCCGACCATCGTCCTCCCTCGGGGGGCCTGGGCAGGACAGGGACCCGGCTGTGGGAGGCCTCCAGATCTCAGGCCTGGCACACCGTTTACCAGGCTGCTTCCTCCTCTGACTGGGGCCCAGCACACGCCCCAGGAGACTTGGCAGCCGCCCCCAGGCTCTATCCTCTGGAACTCGTCCCCTTGGAAGGGGCCTGGCCCAGGTGCCAGGTTCGGCTGGTCGGCCAGCCTCCTTTGGAGAAAGCAGGCAAGCCGAGCCAGGCTTGCAGTGGCCCTGTTTTGACACCTGCCACCTCAGGCAGAGGGCCTCCCGCGTGCCCTCCATGGCGGGTTTCTCCCCGGAGCCGTGGCCTGGGCACTAGGAAGGCCGGGCCTCCCCGACTCCCGGGAGGAGGGGCTAGCCCAGTTGCGCCCTGGCCCCCAAACCCTCTGGTGCCATCTGCCTGTCTCGGCACTTCTGACTCCACAGAGCCTTTCCTACATCTGGGCTGCCTGCCGTGGCAAAGTGCAGGCGTGGGGTGAGGCCATGCCTTCTCTTTCCAGGAAAAAGTGAGCCCCTGGCCGAAGCAGCAGGCCCAGGCAGAGCCTTGAGCTTGAAGCCCAGTAGGTCTGTGGCCCTCAGGGCCAGAGCAATGCTTTCAAGGCAGGGAAGCGGCCTGCAAGCTGAGTGGGAGTGGGGGAGGGGAGGGAGACAGCTGAAGCCGAGTCCAGAAGGGCGGCGATGGAAGAGCTGCAGCTGGGTCAGAGCCTGGAGGGAGGGCGGGGCCTTCACTGAGGACCCCCCCCCCCCCGAGGCCAGCCCTAGGCCCAGGCGGTCGCGCATGCGCCCTTGGCCTGTGCGGTGTGTGGGGGCTTGAACCCAAGCCCGCAGGGCTCCCGGAGCGGCCAGAGGAAGAAGGGCCCATGGAGAGGTAGGCGAGGTGGGCAGGGGGCGCCACCTTACTCTCCTCAGCTCCCTGAGGGAGAGAGAGAGAGACAGAGACAGAGAGAGAGATCCCTGACCTCTGAGTCTCTGCCTCCACCGCTGGCTGGTGCCAACTCACGCGCCATCCCACTTCCAGCCATCACCCCCACGCCTGCCCTGGGGCCAGCCCCACCACAGAGAGGCCGGTTGGTTCCTGCTCACCTCTGTGCCGTCCCTTCCCGACCTGACCCCAGTGCAGGGGATAAGCTTCAGACAAGTCTTTCCATGTCCCTCTGCATGACAATAGACTTCCTCCCCTCTCCCATTCCACAGGCCCACCCGTGACATCCACCTTTGTCATTAGCTCAGGAGAGGATGCAAGATGAGAATCTCTGCTATTGTGTGGGGAGACTCAGTTTCCCGGGTTTCCCCCATGGACACATGTTCTTCAGCTGGGTCTGATTTTCTCCAGACAAGCTGTCTTGGGAAGGATTTGGCCAGCCCTAAGAAGCTGAAGGGAAAGGGCGGAGGGGGGTTCTCTCTCTGCCCCCGACAGCCCCGAGCTGGGTCGGTCCCTCAGACCTGGCCAGGGGCAGCCCATCCCCCGGCGCCCTTCCCCGGGGCATCCAAGGGCAGGCTCGGCGCCAGCCCCACCCCGCTCGCCACTGCCCGACCATCGTCCTCCCTCGGGGGGCCTGGGCGGGACAGGGACCCGGCTGTGGGAGGCATCCAGATCTCAGGCCTGGCACACCGTTTACCAGGCTGCTTCCTCCTCTGACTGGGGCCCAGCACACGCCCCAGGAGACTTGGCAGCCGCCCCCAGGGCTCTATCCTCTGCAACTCGTCCCCTTGGAAGGGGCCTGGCCCAGGTGACAGGTTCGGCTGGTCGGCCAGCCTCCTTTGGAGAAAGCAGGCAAGCCGAGCCAGGCTTGCAGTGGCCCTGTCTTGACACCTGCCACCTCAGGCAGAGGGCCTCCCGCGTTCCCTCCATGGCGGGTTTCTCCCCGGAGCCGTGGCCTGGGCACTAGGAAGGCCGGGCCTCCCCGACTCCGGGGAGGAGGGGCTAGCCCAGTTGCGCCCTGGCCCCCAAACCCTCTGGTGCCATCTGCCTGTCTCGGCACTTCTGACTCCACAGAGCCTTTCCTACATCTGGGCTGCCTGCCGTGGCAAAGTGCAGGCGTGGGGTGAGGCCATGGCTTTGTCTTTCCAGGAAAAAATGAGCCCTGGCCGAAGCAGCAGGCCCAGGCAGAGCCTTGAGCTTGAAGCCCAGTAGGTCTGTGGCCCTCAGGGCCAGAGCAATGCTTTCAAGGCAGGGAAGCGGCCTGCAAGCTGAGTGGGAGTGGGGGAGGGGAGGGAGACAGCTGAAGCTGAGTCCAGAAGGGCGGCGATGGAAGAGCTGCAGCTGGGTCAGAGCCTGGAGGGAGGGCGGGGCCTTCACTGAGGACCCCCCCCCCCAGGGCTGGCTGAAGAGGCCAGCCCTAGGCCCCCGGCGGTCGCGCATGCGCCCTTGGCCTGTGCGGTGTGTGGGGGCTTGAACCCAAGCCCGCAGGGCTCCCGGAGCGGCCAGAGAAAGAAGGGCCCATGGAGAGGTAGGCGAGGTGGGCAGGGGGCGCCACCTTACTCTCCTCAGCTCCCTGAGGGAGAGAGAGAGAGACAGAGACAGAGAGAGAGATCCCTGACCTCTGAGTCTCTGCCTCCACCGCTGGCTGGTGCCAACTCACGCGCCATCCCACTTCCAGCCATCACCCCCACGCCTGCCCCGGGGCCAGCCCCAGCACAGAGAGGCAGGTTGGTTCCTGCTCACCTCTGTGCCGACCCTTCCCGACCTGACCCCAGTGCAGGGGATAAGCTTCAGACAAGTCTTTCCATGTCCCTCTGCATGACAATAGACTTCCTCCCCTCTCCCATTCCACAGTCCCACCCGGGACATCCACCTTTGTCATTAGCTCAGGAGAGGATGCAAGATGAGAATCTCTGCTATTGTGTGGGGGGACTCAGTTTCCCGGGTTTCCCCCATGGACACATGTTCTTCAGCTGGGTCTGATTTTCTCCAGACAAGCTGTCTTGGGAAGGATTTGGCCAGCCCTAAGAACCTGAAGGGAAAGGGCGGAGGGGGGTTCTCTCTCTGCCCCCGACAGCCCCGAGCTGTGTCGGTCCCTCAGACCTGGCCAGGGGCAGCCCATCCCCCGGCGCCCTTCCCCGGGGCATCCAAGGGCAGGCTCGACGCCAGCCCCACCCCGCTCGCCACTGCCCGACCATCGTCCTCCCTCGGGGGGCCTGGGCAGGACAGGGACCCGGCTGTGGGAGGCCTCCAGATCTCAGGCCTGGCACACCGTTTACCAGGCTGCTTCCTCCTCTGACTGGGGCCCAGCACACGCCCCAGGAGACTTGGCAGCCGCCCCCAGGGCTCTATCCTCTGGAACTCGTCCCCTTGGAAGGGGCCTGGCCCAGGTGCCAGGTTCGGCTGGTCGGCCAGCCTCCTTTGGAGAAAGCAGGCAAGCCGAGCCAGGCTTGCAGTGGCCCTGTTTTGACACCTGCCACCTCAGGCAGAGGGCCTCCCGCGTGCCCTCCATGGCGGGTTTCTCCCCGGAGCCGTGGCCTGGGCACTAGGAAGGCCGGGCCTCCCCGACTCCCGGGAGGAGGGGCTAGCCCAGTTGCGCCCTGGCCCCCAAACCCTCTGGTGCCATCTGCCTGTCTCGGCACTTCTGACTCCACAGAGCCTTTCCTACATCTGGGCTGCCTGCCGTGGCAAAGTGCAGGCGTGGGGTGAGGCCATGGCTTTGTCTTTCCAGGAAAAAATGAGCCCCTGGCCGAAGCAGCAGGCCCAGGCAGAGCCTTGAGCTTGAAGCCCAGTAGGTCTGTGGCCCTCAGGGCCAGAGCAATGCTTTCAAGGCAGGGAAGCGGCCTGCAAGCTGAGTGGGAGTGGGGGAGGGGAGGGAGACAGCTGAAGCTGAGTCCAGAAGGGCGGCGATGGAAGAGCTGCAGCTGGGTCAGAGCCTGGAGGGAGGGCGGGGCCTTCACTGAGGACCCCCCCCCCAGGGCTGGCTGAAGAGGCCAGCCCTAGGCCCCCGGCGGTCGCGCATGCGCCCTTGGCCTGTGCGGTGTGTGGGGGCTTGAACCCAAGCCCGCAGGGCTCCCGGAGCGGCCAGAGAAAGAAGGGCCCATGGAGAGGTAGGCGAGGTGGGCAGGGGGCGCCACCTTACTCTCCTCAGCTCCCTGAGGGAGACAGAGAGAGACAGAGACAGAGAGAGAGATCCCTGACCTCTGAGTCTCTGCCTCCACCGCTGGCTGGTGCCAACTCACGCGCCATCCCACTTCCAGCCATCACCCCCACGCCTGCCCCGGGGCCAGCCCCACCACAGAGAGGCCGGTTGGTTCCTGCTCACCCCTGTGCCGTCCCTTCCCGACCTGACCCCAGTGCAGGGGATAAGCTTCAGACAAGTCTTTCCATGTCCCTCTGCATGACAATAGACTTCCTCCCCTCTCCCATTCCACAGGCCCACCCGGGACATCCACCTTGGTCATTAGCTCAGGAGAGGATGCAAGATGAGAATCTCTGCTATTGTGTGGGGGGACTCAGTTTCCCGGGTTTCCCCCATGGACACATGTTCTTCAGCTGGGTCTGATTTTCTCCAGACAAGCTGTCTTGGGAAGGATTTGGCCAGCCCTAAGAACCTGAAGGGAAAGGGCGGAGGGGGGTTCTCTCTCTGCCCCCGACAGCCCCGAGCTGGGTCGGTCCCTCAGACCTGGCCAGGGGCAGCCCATCCCCCGGCGCCCTTCCCCGGGGCATCCAAGGGCAGGCTCGGCGCCAGCTCCACCCCGCTCGCCACTGCCCGACCATCGTCCTCCCTCGGGGGGCCTGGGCAGGACAGGGACCCGGCTGTGGGAGGCCTCCAGATCTCAGGCCTGGCACACCGTTTACCAGGCTGCTTCCTCCTCTGACTGGGGCCCAGCACACGCCCCAGGAGACTTGGCAGCCGCCCCCAGGGCTCTATCCTCTGGAACTCGTCCCCTTGGAAGGGGCCTGGCCCAGGTGCCAGGTTCGGCTGGTCGGCCAGCCTCCTTTGGAGAAAGCAGGCAAGCCGAGCCAGGCTTGCAGTGGCCCTGTTTTGACACCTGCCACCTCAGGCAGAGGGCCTCCCGCGTGCCCTCCATGGCGGGTTTCTCCCCGGAGCCGTGGCCTGGGCACTAGGAAGGCCGGGCCTCCCCGACTCCCGGGAGGAGGGGCTAGCCCAGTTGCGCCCTGGCCCCCAAACCCATCTGGTGCCATCTGCCTGTCTCGGCACTTCTGACTCCACAGAGCCTTTCCTACATCTGGGCTGCCTGCCGTGGCAAAGTGCAGGCGTGGGGTGAGGCCATGCCTTCTCTTTCCAGGAAAAAGTGAGCCCCTGGCCGAAGCAGCAGGCCCAGGCAGAGCCTTGAGCTTGAAGCCCAGTAGGTCTGTGGCCCTCAGGGCCAGAGCAATGCTTTCAAGGCAGGGAAGCGGCCTGCAAGCTGAGTGGGAGTGGGGGAGGGGAGGGAGACAGCTGAAGCTGAGTACAGAAGGGCGGCGATGGAAGAGCTGCAGCTGGGTCAGAGCCTGGAGGGAGGGCGGGGCCTTCACTGAGGACCCCCCACCCCAGGGCTGGCTGAAGAGGCCAGCCCTAGGCACCCGGCGGTCGCGCATGCGCCCTTGGTCTGTGCGGTGTGTGGGGGCTTGAACCCAAGCCCGCAGGGCTCCCGGAGCGGCCAGAGGAAGAAGGGCCCATGGAGAGGTAGGCGAGGTGGGCAGGGGGCGCCACCTTACTCTCCTCAGCTCCCTGAGGGAGAGAGAGAGAGACAGAGACAGAGAGAGAGATCCCTGACCTCTGAGTCTCTGCCTCCACCGCTGGCTGGTGCCAACTCACGCGCCATCCCACTTCCAGCCATAACCCCCAAGCCTGCCCCGGGGCCAGCCCCACCACAGAGAGGCCGGTTGGTTCCTGCTCACCTCTGTGCTGTCCCTTCCCGACCTGACTCCAGTGCAGGGGATAAGCTTCAGACAAGTCTTTCCATGTCCCTCTGCATGACAATAGACTTCCTCCCCTCTCCCATTCCACAGGCCCACCCAGGACATCCACCTTTGTCATTAGCTCAGGAGAGGATGCAAGATGAGAATCTCTGCTATTGTGTGGGGAGACTCAGTTTCCCGGGTTTCCCCCATGGACACATGTTCTTCAGCTGGGTCTGATTTTCTCCAGACAAGCTGTCTTGGGAAGGATTTGGCCAGCCCTAAGAACCTGAAGGGAAAGGGCGGAGGGGGGTTCTCTCTCTGCCCCCGACAGCCCCGAGCTGGGTCGGTCCCTCAGACCTGGCCAGGGGCAGCCCATCCCCCGGCGCCCTTCCCCGGGGCATCCAAGGGCAGGCTCGGCGCCAGCCCCACCCCGCTCGCCACTGCCCGACCATCGTCCTCCCTCGGGGGGCCTGGGCGGGACAGGGACCCGGCTGTGGGAGGCCTCCAGATCTCAGGCCTGGCACACCGTTTACCAGGCTGCTTCCTCCTCTGACGGGGGCCCAGCACACGCCCCAGGAGACTTGGCAGCCGCCCCCAGGGCTCTATCCTCTGCAACTCGTCCCCTTGGAAGGGGCCAGGCCCAGGTGCCAGGTTCGGCTGGTCGGCCTGCCTCCTTTGGAGAAAGCAGGCAAGCCGAGCCAGGCTTGCAGTGGCCCTGGCGTGACACCTGCCACCTCAGGCAGAGGGCCTCCCGCGTGCCCTCCATGGCGGGTTTCTCCCCGGAGCCGTGGCCTGGGCACTAGGAAGGCCGGGCCTCCCCGACTCCCGGGAGGAGGGGCTAGCCCAGTTGCGCCCTGGCCCCCAAACCCTCTGGTGCCATCTGCCTGTCTCGGCACTTCTGACTCCACAGAGCCTTTCCTACATCTGGGCTGCCTGCCGTGGCAAAGTGCAGGCGTGGGGTGAGGCCATGCCTTCTCTTTCCAGGAAAAAGTGAGCCCCTGGCCGAAGCAGCAGGCCCAGGCAGAGCCTTGAGCTTGAAGCCCAGTAGGTCTGTGGCCCTCAGGGCCAGAGCAATGCTTTCAAGGCAGGGAAGCGGCCTGCAAGCTGAGTGGGAGTGGGGGAGGGGAGGGAGACAGCTGAAGCCAAGTCCAGAAGGGCGGCGATGGAAGAGCTGCAGCTGGGTCAGAGCCTGGAGGGAGGGCGGGGCCTTCACTGAGGACCCCCCACCCCTAGGGCTGGCTGAAGAGGCCAGCCCTAGTCCCCCGGCGGTCGCGCATGCGCCCTTGGCCTGTGCGGTGTTTGGGGGCTTGAACCCAAGCCCGCAGGGCTCCCGGAGCGGCCAGAGGAAGAAGGGTCCATGGAGAGGTAGTCGAGGTGGGCAGGGGGCGCCACCTTACTCTCCTCAGCTCCCTGAGGGAGAGAGAGAGAGACAGAGACAGAGAGAGAGATCCCTGACCTCTGAGTCTCTGCCTCCACCGCTGGCTGGTGCCAACTCACGCGCCATCCCACTTCCAGCCATCACCCCCACGCCTGCCCCGGGGCCAGCCCCACCACAGAGAGGCCGGTTGGTTCCTGCTCACCTCTGTGCCGTCCCTTCCCGACCTGACCCCAGTGCAGGGGATAAGCTTCAGACAAGTCTTTCCATGTCCCTCTGCATGACAATAGACTTCCTCCCCTCTCCCATTCCACAGGCCCACCCGGGACATCCACCTTTGTCATTAGCTCAGGAGAGGATGCAAGATGAGAATCTCTGCTATTGTGTGGGGAGACTCAGTTTCCCGGGTTTCTCCCATGGACACATGTTCTTCAGCTGGGTCTGATTTTCTCCAGACAAGCTGTCTTGGGAAGGATTTGGCCAGCCCTAAGAAGCTGAAGGGAAAGGGCGGAGGGGGGTTCTCTCTCTGCCCCCGACAGCCCCGAGCTGGGTCGGTCCCTCAGACCTGGCCAGGGGCAGCCCATCCCCCGGCGCCCTTCCCCGGGGCATCCAAGGGCAGGCTCGGCGCCAGCCCCACCCCGCTCGCCACTGCCCGACCATCGTCCTCCCTCGGGGGGCCTGGGCGGGACAGGGACCCGGCTGTGGGAGGCCTCCAGATCTCAGGCCTGGCACACCGTTTACCAGGCTGCTTCCTCCTCTGACGGGGGCCCAGCACACGCCCCAGGAGACTTGGCAGCCGCCCCCAGGGCTCTTTCCTCTGCAACTCGTCCCCTTTGAAGGGGCCTGGCCCAGGTGCCAGGTTCGGCTGGTCGGCCTGCCTCCTTTGGAGAAAGCAGGCAAGCAGAGCCAGGCTTGCAGTGGCCCTGGCGTGACACCTGCCACCTCAGGCAGAGGGCCTCCCGCGTGCCCTCCATGGCGGGTTTCTCCCCGGAGCCGTGGCCTGGGCACTAGGAAGGCCGGGCCTCCCCGACTCCCGGGAGGAGGGGCTAGCCCAGTTGCGCCCTGGCCCCCAAACCCTCTGGTGCCATCTGCCTGTCTCGGCACTTCTGACTCCACAGAGCCTTTCCTACATCTGGGCTGCCTGCCGTGGCAAAGTGCAGGCGTGGGGTGAGGCCATGCCTTCTCTTTCCAGGAAAAAGTGAGCCCCTGGCCGAAGCAGCAGGCCCAGGCAGAGCCTTGAGCTTGAAGCCCAGTAGGTCTGTGGCCCTCAGGGCCAGAGCAATGCTTTCAAGGCAGGGAAGCGGCCTGCAAGCTGAGTGGGAGTGGGGGAGGGGAGGGAGACAGCTGAAGCCGAGTCCAGAAGGGCGGCGATGGAAGAGCTGCAGCTGGGTCAGAGCCTGGAGGGAGGGCGGGGCCTTCACTGAGGACCCCCCCCCCCCCCCCCCGAGGCCAGCCCTAGGCCCAGGCGGTCGCGCATGCGCCCTTGGCCTGTGCGGTGTGTGGGGGCTTGAACCCAAGCCCGCAGGGCTCCCGGAGCGGCCAGAGGAAGAAGGGCCCATGGAGAGGTAGGCGAGGTGGGCAGGGGGCGCCACCTTACTCTCCTCAGCTCCCTGAGGGAGAGAGAGAGAGACAGAGACAGAGAGAGAGATCCCTGACCTCTGAGTCTCTGCCTCCACCGCTGGCTGGTGCCAACTCACGCGCCATCCCACTTCCAGCCATCACCCCCACGCCTGCCCTGGGGCCAGCCCCACCACAGAGAGGCCGGTTGGTTCCTGCTCACCTCTGTGCCGTCCCTTCCCGACCTGACCCCAGTGCAGGGGATAAGCTTCAGACAAGTCTTTCCATGTCCCTCTGCATGACAATAGACTTCCTCCCCTCTCCCATTCCACAGGCCCACCCGGGACATCCACCTTTGTCATTAGCTCAGGAGAGGATGCAAGATGAGAATCTCTGCTATTGTGTGGGGAGAGTCAGTTTCCCTGGTTTCCCCCATGGACACATGTTCTTCAGCTGGGTCTGATTTTCTCCAGACAAGCTGTCTTGGGAAGGATTTGGCCAGCCCTAAGAAGCTGAAGGGAAAGGGCGGAGGGGGGTTCTCTCTCTGCCCCCGACAGCCCCGAGCTGGGTCGGTCCCTCAGACCTGGCCAGGGGCAGCCCATCCCCCGGCGCCCTTCCCCGGGGCATCCAAGGGCAGGCTCGGCGCCAGCCCCACCCCGCTCGCCACTGCCCGACCATCGTCCTCCCTCGGGGGGCCTGGGCGGGACAGGGACCCGGCTGTGGGAGGCCTCCAGATCTCAGGCCTGGCACACCGTTTACCAGGCTGCTTCCTCCTCTGACGGGGGCCCAGCACACGCCCCAGGAGACTTGGCAGCCGCCCCCAGGGCTCTTTCCTCTGCAACTCGTCCCCTTTGAAGGGGCCTGGCCCAGGTGCCAGGTTCGGCTGGTCGGCCTGCCTCCTTTGGAGAAAGCAGGCAAGCAGAGCCAGGCTTGCAGTGGCCCTGGCGTGACACCTGCCACCTCAGGCAGAGGGCCTCCCGCGTGCCCTCCATGGCGGGTTTCTCCCCGGAGCCGTGGCCTGGGCACTAGGAAGGCCGGGCCTCCCCGACTCCCGGGAGGAGGGGCTAGCCCAGTTGCGCCCTGGCCCCCAAACCCTCTGGTGCCATCTGCCTGTCTCGGCACTTCTGACTCCACAGAGCCTTTCCTACATCTGGGCTGCCTGCCGTGGCAAAGTGCAGGCGTGGGGTGAGGCCATGCCTTCTCTTTCCAGGAAAAAGTGAGCCCCTGGCCGAAGCAGCAGGCCCAGGCAGAGCCTTGAGCTTGAAGCCCAGTAGGTCTGTGGCCCTCAGGGCCAGAGCAATGCTTTCAAGGCAGGGAAGCGGCCTGCAAGCTGAGTGGGAGTGGGGGAGGGGAGGGAGACAGCTGAAGCCGAGTCCAGAAGGGCGGCGATGGAAGAGCTGCAGCTGGGTCAGAGCCTGGAGGGAGGGCGGGGCCTTCACTGAGGACCCCCCCCCCCCCCGAGGCCAGCCCTAGGCCCAGGCGGTCGCGCATGCGCCCTTGGCCTGTGCGGTGTGTGGGGGCTTGAACCCAAGCCCGCAGGGCTCCCGGAGCGGCCAGAGGAAGAAGGGCCCATGGAGAGGTAGGCGAGGTGGGCAGGGGGCGCCACCTTACTCTCCTCAGCTCCCTGAGGGAGAGAGAGAGAGACAGAGACAGAGAGAGAGATCCCTGACCTCTGAGTCTCTGCCTCCACCGCTGGCTGGTGCCAACTCACGCGCCATCCCACTTCCAGCCATCACCCCCACGCCTGCCCTGGGGCCAGCCCCACCACAGAGAGGCCGGTTGGTTCCTGCTCACCTCTGTGCCGTCCCTTCCCGACCTGACCCCAGTGCAGGGGATAAGCTTCAGACAAGTCTTTCCATGTCCCTCTGCATGACAATAGACTTCCTCCCCTCTCCCATTCCACAGGCCCACCCGGGACATCCACCTTTGTCATTAGCTCAGGAGAGGATGCAAGATGAGAATCTCTGCTATTGTGTGGGGAGACTCAGTTTCCCTGGTTTCCCCCATGGACACATGTTCTTCAGCTGGGTCTGATTTTCTCCAGACAAGCTGTCTTGGGAAGGATTTGGCCAGCCCTAAGAAGCTGAAGGGAAAGGGCGGAGGGGGGTTCTCTCTCTGCCCCCGACAGCCCCGAGCTGGGTCGGTCCCTCAGACCTGGCCAGGGGCAGCCCATCCCCCGGCGCCCTTCCCCGGGGCATCCAAGGGCAGGCTCGGCGCCAGCCCCACCCCGCTCGCCACTGCCCGACCATCGTCCTCCCTCGGGGGGCCTGGGCGGGACAGGGACCCGGCTGTGGGAGGCCTCCAGATCTCAGGCCTGGCACACCGTTTACCAGGCTGCTTCCTCCTCTGACGGGGGCCCAGCACACGCCCCAGGAGACTTGGCAGCCGCCCCCAGGGCTCTATCCTCTGCAACTCGTCCCCTTGGAAGGGGCCTGGCCCAGGTGCCAGGTTCGGCTGGTCGGCCAGCCTCCTTTGGAGAAAGCAGGCAAGCCGAGCCAGGCTTGCAGTGGCCCTGGCGTGACACCTGCCACCTCAGGCAGAGGGCCTCCCGCGTGCCCTCCATGGCGGGTTTCTCCCCGGAGCCGTGGCCTGGGCACTAGGAAGGCCGGGCCTCCCCGACTCCCGGGAGGAGGGGCTAGCCCAGTTGCGCCCTGGCCCCCAAACCCTCTGGTGCCATCTGCCTGTCTCGGCACTTCTGACTCCACAGAGCCTTTCCTACATCTGGGCTGCCTGCCGTGGCAAAGTGCAGGCGTGGGGTGAGGCCATGCCTTCTCTTTCCAGGAAAAAGTGAGCCCCTGGCCGAAGCAGCAGGCCCAGGCAGAGCCTTGAGCTTGAAGCCCAGTAGGTCTGTGGCCCTCAGGGCCAGAGCAATGCTTTCAAGGCAGGGAAGCGGCCTGCAAGCTGAGTGGGAGTGGGGGAGGGGAGGGAGACAGCTGAAGCCGAGTCCAGAAGGGCGGCGATGGAAGAGCTGCAGCTGGGTCAGAGCCTGGAGGGAGGGCGGGGCCTTCACTGAGGACCCCCCCCCCCCCGAGGCCAGCCCTAGGCCCCTGCGGTCGCGCATGCGCCCTTGGCCTGTGCGGTGTGTGGGGGCTTGAACCCAAGCCCGCAGGGCTCCCGGAGCGGCCAGAGAAAGAAGGGCCCATGGAGAGGTAGGCGAGGTGGGCAGGGGGCGCCACCTTACTCTCCTCAGCTCCCTGAGGGAGAGAGAGAGAGACAGAGACAGAGAGAGAGATCCCTGACCTCTGAGTCTCTGCCTCCACCGCTGGCTGGTGCCAACTCACGCGCCATCCCACTTCCAGCCATCACCCCCACGCCTGCCCTGGGGCCAGCCCCACCACAGAGAGGCCGGTTGGTTCCTGCTCACCTCTGTGCCGTCCCTTCCCGACCTGACCCCAGTGCAGGGGATAAGCTTCAGACAAGTCTTTCCATGTCCCTCTGCATGACAATAGACTTCCTCCCCTCTCCCATTCCACAGGCCCACCCGGGACATCCACCTTTGTCATTAGCTCAGGAGAGGATGCAAGATGAGAATCTCTGCTATTGTGTGGGGAGACTCAGTTTCCCTGGTTTCCCCCATGGACACATGTTCTTCAGCTGGGTCTGATTTTCTCCAGACAAGCTGTCTTGGGAAGGATTTGGCCAGCCCTAAGAAGCTGAAGGGAAAGGGCGGAGGGGGGTTCTCTCTCTGCCCCCGACAGCCCCGAGCTGGGTCGGTCCCTCAGACCTGGCCAGGGGCAGCCCATCCCCCGGCGCCCTTCCCCGGGGCATCCAAGGGCAGGCTTGGCGCCAGCCCCACCCCGCTCGCCACTGCCCGACCATCGTCCTCCCTCGGGGGGCCTGGGCGGGACAGGGACCCGGCTGTGGGAGGCCTCCAGATCTCAGGCCTGGCACACCGTTTACCAGGCTGCTTCCTCCTCTGACGGGGGCCCAGCACACGCCCCAGGAGACTTGGCAGCCGCCCCCAGGGCTCTATCCTCTGGAACTCGTCCCCTTGGAAGGGGCCTGGCCCAGGTGCCATGTTCGGCTGGTCGGCCAGCCTCCTTTGGAGAAAGCAGGCAAGCCGAGCCAGGCTTGCAGTGGCCCTGGCGTGACACCTGCCACCTCAGGCAGAGGGCCTCCCGCGTGCCCTCCATGGCGGGTTTCTCCCCGGAGCCGTGGCCTGGGCACTAGGAAGGCCGGGCCTCCCCGACTCCCGGGAGGAGGGGCTAGCCCAGTTGCGCCCTGGCCCCCAAACCCTCTGGTGCCATCTGCCTGTCTCGGCACTTCTGACTCCACAGAGCCTTTCCTACATCTGGGCTGCCTGCCGTGGCAAAGTGCAGGCGTGGGGTGAGGCCATGCCTTCTCTTTCCAGGAAAAAGTGAGCCCCTGGCCGAAGCAGCAGGCCCAGGCAGAGCCTTGAGCTTGAAGCCCAGTAGGTCTGTGGCCCTCAGGGCCAGAGCAATGCTTTCAAGGCAGGGAAGCGGCCTGCAAGCTGAGTGGGAGTGGGGGAGGGGAGGGAGACAGCTGAAGCCGAGTCCAGAAGGGCGGCGATGGAAGAGCTGCAGCTGGGTCAGAGCCTGGAGGGAGGGCGGGGCCTTCACTGAGGACCCCCCCCCCCGAGGCCAGCCCTAGGCCCAGGCGGTCGCGCATGCGCCCTTGGCCTGTGCGGTGTGTGGGGGCTTGAACCCAAGCCCGCAGGGCTCCCGGAGCGGCCAGAGGAAGAAGGGCCCATGGAGAGGTAGGCGAGGTGGGCAGGGGGCGCCACCTTACTCTCCTCAGCTCCCTGAGGGAGAGAGAGAGAGACAGAGACAGAGAGAGAGATCCCTGACCTCTGAGTCTCTGCCTCCACCGCTGGCTGGTGCCAACTCACGCGCCATCCCACTTCCAGCCATCACCCCCACGCCTGCCCTGGGGCCAGCCCCACCACAGAGAGGCCGGTTGGTTCCTGCTCACCTCTGTGCCGTCCCTTCCCGACCTGACCCCAGTGCAGGGGATAAGCTTCAGACAAGTCTTTCCATGTCCCTCTGCATGACAATAGACTTCCTCCCCTCTCCCATTCCACAGGCCCACCCGGGACATCCACCTTTGTCATTAGCTCAGGAGAGGATGCAAGATGAGAATCTCTGCTATTGTGTGGGGAGACTCAGTTTCCCTGGTTTCCCCCATGGACACATGTTCTTCAGCTGGGTCTGATTTTCTCCAGACAAGCTGTCTTGGGAAGGATTTGGCCAGCCCTAAGAAGCTGAAGGGAAAGGGCGGAGGGGGGTTCTCTCTCTGCCCCCGACAGCCCCGAGCTGGGTCGGTCCCTCAGACCTGGCCAGGGGCAGCCCATCCCCCGGCGCCCTTCCCCGGGGCATCCAAGGGCAGGCTCGGCGCCAGCCCCACCCCGCTCGCCACTGCCCGACCATCGTCCTCCCTCGGGGGGCCTGGGCGGGACAGGGACCCGGCTGTGGGAGGCCTCCAGATCTCAGGCCTGGCACACCGTTTACCAGGCTGCTTCCTCCTCTGACGGGGGCCCAGCACACGCCCCAGGAGACTTGGCAGCCGCCCCCAGGGCTCTATCCTCTGCAACTCGTCCCCTTGGAAGGGGCCTGGCCCAGGTGCCAGGTTCGGCTGGTCGGCCAGCCTCCTTTGGAGAAAGCAGGCAAGCCGAGCCAGGCTTGCAGTGGCCCTGGCGTGACACCTGCCACCTCAGGCAGAGGGCCTCCCGCGTGCCCTCCATGGCGGGTTTCTCCCCGGAGCCGTGGCCTGGGCACTAGGAAGGCCGGGCCTCCCCGACTCCCGGGAGGAGGGGCTAGCCCAGTTGCGCCCTGGCCCCCAAACCCTCTGGTGCCATCTGCCTGTCTCGGCACTTCTGACTCCACAGAGCCTTTCCTACATCTGGGCTGCCTGCCGTGGCAAAGTGCAGGCGTGGGGTGAGGCCATGCCTTCTCTTTCCAGGAAAAAGTGAGCCCCTGGCCGAAGCAGCAGGCCCAGGCAGAGCCTTGAGCTTGAAGCCCAGTAGGTCTGTGGCCCTCAGGGCCAGAGCAATGCTTTCAAGGCAGGGAAGCGGCCTGCAAGCTGAGTGGGAGTGGGGGAGGGGAGGGAGACAGCTGAAGCCGAGTCCAGAAGGGCGGCGATGGAAGAGCTGCAGCTGGGTCAGAGCCTGGAGGGAGGGCGGGGCCTTCACTGAGGACCCCCCCCCCCGAGGCCAGCCCTAGGCCCCTGCGGTCGCGCATGCAACCTTGGCCTGTGCGGTGTGTGGGGGCTTGAACCCAAGCCCGCAGGGCTCCCGGAGCGGCCAGAGAAAGAAGGGCCCATGGAGAGGTAGGCGAGGTGGGCAGGGGGCGCCACCTTACTCTCCTCAGCTCCCTGAGGGAGAGAGAGAGAGACAGAGACAGAGAGAGAGATCCCTGACCTCTGAGTCTCTGCCTCCACCGCTGGCTGGTGCCAACTCACGCGCCATCCCACTTCCAGCCATCACCCCCACGCCTGCCCCGGGGCCAGCCCCACCACAGAGAGGCCGGTTGGTTCCTGCTCACCTCTGTGCCGTCCCTTCCCGACCTGACCCCAGTGCAGGGGATAAGCTTCAGACAAGTCTTTCCATGTCCCTCTGCATGACAATAGACTTCCTCCCCTCTCCCATTCCACAGGCCCACCCGGGACATCCACCTTTGTCATTAGCTCAGGAGAGGATGCAAGATGAGAATCTCTGCTATTGTGTGGGGAGACTCAGTTTCCCGGGTTTCCCCCATGGACACATGTTCTTCAGCTGGGTCTGATTTTCTCCAGACAAGCTGTCTTGGGAAGGATTTGGCCAGCCCTAAGAAGCTGAAGGGAAAGGGCGGAGGGGGGTTCTCTCTCTGCCCCCGACAGCCCCGAGCTGGGTCGGTCCCTCAGACCTGGCCAGGGGCAGCCCACCCCCCGGCGCCCTTCCCCGGGGCATCCAAGGGCAGGCTCGGCGCCAGCCCCACCCCGCTCGCCACTGCCCGACCATCGTCCTCCCTCGGGGGGCCTGGACGGGACAGGGACCCGGCTGTGGGAGGCCTCCAGATCTCAGGCCTGGCACACCGTTTACCAGGCTGCTTCCTCCTCTGACGGGGGCCCAGCACACGCCCCAGGAGACTTGGCAGCCGCCCCCAGGGCTCTATCCTCTGGAACTCGTCCCCTTGGAAGGGGCCTGGCCCAGGTGCCAGGTTCGGCTGGTCGGCCAGCCTCCTTTGGAGAAAGCAGGCAAGCCGAGCCAGGCTTGCAGTGGCCCTGGCGTGACACCTGCCACCTCAGGCAGAGGGCCTCCCGCGTGCCCTCCATGGCGGGTTTCTCCCCGGAGCCGTGGCCTGGGCACTAGGAAGGCCGGGCCTCCCCGACTCCCGGGAGGAGGGGCTAGCCCAGTTGCGCCCTGGCCCCCAAACCCTCTGGTGCCATCTGCCTGTCTCGGCACTTCTGACTCCACAGAGCCTTTCCTACATCTGGGCTGCCTGCCGTGGCAAAGTGCAGGCGTGGGGTGAGGCCATGCCTTCTCTTTCCAGGAAAAAGTGAGCCCCTGGCCGAAGCAGCAGGCCCAGGCAGAGCCTTGAGCTTGAAGCCCAGTAGGTCTGTGGCCCTCAGGGCCAGAGCAATGCTTTCAAGGCAGGGAAGCGGCCTGCAAGCTGAGTGGGAGTGGGGGAGGGGAGGGAGACAGCTGAAGCCGAGTCCAGAAGGGCGGCGATGGAAGAGCTGCAGCTGGGTCAGAGCCTGGAGGGAGGGCGGGGCCTTCACTGAGGACCCCCCCCCCCCCCGAGGCCAGCCCTAGGCCCAGGCGGTCGCGCATGCGCCCTTGGCCTGTGCGGTGTGTGGGGGCTTGAACCCAAGCCCGCAGGGCTCCCGGAGCGGCCAGAGAAAGAAGGGCCCATGGAGAGGTAGGCGAGGTGGGCAGGGGGCGCCACCTTACTCTCCTCAGCTCCCTGAGGGAGAGAGAGAGAGACAGAGACAGAGAGAGAGATCCCTGACCTCTGAGTCTCTGCCTCCACCGCTGGCTGGTGCCAACTCACGCGCCATCCCACTTCCAGCCATCACCCCCACGCCTGCCCTGGGGCCAGCCCCACCACAGAGAGGCCGGTTGGTTCCTGCTCACCTCTGTGCCGTCCCTTCCCGACCTGACCCCAGTGCAGGGGATAAGCTTCAGACAAGTCTTTCCATGTCCCTCTGCATGACAATAGACTTCCTCCCCTCTCCCATTCCACAGGCCCACCCGGGACATCCACCTTTGTCATTAGCTCAGGAGAGGATGCAAGATGAGAATCTCTGCTATTGTGTGGGGAGACTCAGTTTCCCTGGTTTCCCCCATGGACACATGTTCTTCAGCTGGGTCTGATTTTCTCCAGACAAGCTGTCTTGGGAAGGATTTGGCCAGCCCTAAGAAGCTGAAGGGAAAGGGCGGAGGGGGGTTCTCTCTCTGCCCCCGACAGCCCCGAGCTGGGTCGGTCCCTCAGACCTGGCCAGGGGCAGCCCATCCCCCGGCGCCCTTCCCCGGGGCATCCAAGGGCAGGCTCGGCGCCAGCCCCACCCCGCTCGCCACTGCCCGACCATCGTCCTCCCTCGGGGGGCCTGGGCGGGACAGGGACCCGGCTGTGGGAGGCCTCCAGATCTCAGGCCTGGCACACCGTTTACCAGGCTGCTTCCTCCTCTGACGGGGGCCCAGCACACGCCCCAGGAGACTTGGCAGCCGCCCCCAGGGCTCTATCCTCTGGAACTCGTCCCCTTGGAAGGGGCCTGGCCCAGGTGCCAGGTTCGGCTGGTCGGCCAGCCTCCTTTGAAGAAAGCAGGCAAGCCGAGCCAGGCTTGCAGTGGCCCTGGCGTGACACCTGCCACCTCAGGCAGAGGGCCTCCCGCGTGCCCTCCATGGCGGGTTTCTCCCCGGAGCCGTGGCCTGGGCACTAGGAAGGCCGGGCCTCCCCGACTCCCGGGAGGAGGGGCTAGCCCAGTTGCGCCCTGGCCCCCAAACCCTCTGGTGCCATCTGCCTGTCTCGGCACTTCTGACTCCACAGAGCCTTTCCTACATCTGGGCTGCCTGCCGTGGCAAAGTGCAGGCGTGGGGTGAGGCCATGCCTTCTCTTTCCAGGAAAAAGTGAGCCCCTGGCCGAAGCAGCAGGCCCAGGCAGAGCCTTGAGCTTGAAGCCCAGTAGGTCTGTGGCCCTCAGGGCCAGAGCAATGCTTTCAAGGCAGGGAAGCGGCCTGCAAGCTGAGTGGGAGTGGGGGAGGGGAGGGAGACAGCTGAAGCCGAGTCCAGAAGGGCGGCGATGGAAGAGCTGCAGCTGGGTCAGAGCCTGGAGGGAGGGCGGGGCCTTCACTGAGGACCCCCCACCCCTAGGGCTGGCTGAAGAGGCCAGCCCTAGGCCCCCGGCCGTCGCGCATGCGCCCTTGGCCTGTGCGGTGTGTGGGGGCTTGAACCCAAGCCCGCAGGGCTCCCGGAGCGGCCAGAGGAAGAAGGGCCCATGGAGAGGTAGTCGAGGTGGGCAGGGGGCGCCACCTTACTCTCCTCAGCTCCCTGAGGGAGAGAGAGAGAGACAGAGACAGAGAGAGAGATCCCTGACCTCTGAGTCTCTGCCTCCACCGCTGGCTGGTGCCAACTCACGCGCCATCCCACTTCCAGCCATCACCCCCACGCCTGCCCCGGGGCCAGCCCCACCACAGAGAGGCCGGTTGGTTCCTGCTCACCTCTGTGCCGTCCCTTCCCGACCTGACCCCAGTGCAGGGGATAAGCTTCAGACAAGTCTTTCCATGTCCCTCTGCATGACAATAGACTTCCTCCCCTCTCCCATTCCACAGGCCCACCCGGGACATCCACCTTTGTCATTAGCTCAGGAGAGGATGCAAGATGAGAATCTCTGCTATTGTGTGGGGAGACTCAGTTTCCCGGGTTTCCCCCATGGACACATGTTCTTCAGCTGGGTCTGATTTTCTCCAGACAAGCTGTCTTGGGAAGGATTTGGCCAGCCCTAAGAACCTGAAGGGAAAGGGCGGAGGGGGGTTCTCTCTCTGCCCCCGACAGCCCCGAGCTGGGTCGGTCCCTCAGACCTGGCCAGGGGCAGCCCATCCCCCGGCGCCCTTCCCCGGGGCATCCAAGGGCAGGCTCGGCGCCAGCCCCACCCCGCTCGCCACTGCCCGACCATCGTCCTCCCTCGGGGGGCCTGGGCGGGACAGGGACCCGGCTGTGGGAGGCCTCCAGATCTCAGGCCTGGCACACCGTTTACCAGGCTGCTTCCTCCTCTGACGGGGGCCCAGCACACGCCCCAGGAGAATTGGCAGCCGCCCCCAGGGCTCTTTCCTCTGCAACTCGTCCCCTTTGAAGGGGCCTGGCCCAGGTGCCAGGTTCCGCTGGTCGGCCAGCCTCCTTTGGAGAAAGCAGGCAAGCAGAGCCAGGCTTGCAGTGGCCCTGGCGTGACACCTGCCACCTCAGGCAGAGGGCCTCCCGCGTGCCCTCCATGGCGGGTTTCTCCCCGGAGCCGTGGCCTGGGCACTAGGAATGCCGGGCCTCCCCGACTCCCGGGAGGAGGGGCTAGCCCAGTTGCGCCCTGGCCCCCAAACCCTCTGGTGCCATCTGCCTGTCTCGGCACTTCTGACTCCACAGAGCCTTTCCTACATCTGGGCTGCCTGCCGTGGCAAAGTGCAGGCGTGGGGTGAGGCCATGCCTTCTCTTTCCAGGAAAAAGTGAGCCCCTGGCCGAAGCAGCAGGCCCAGGCAGAGCCTTGAGCTTGAAGCCCAGTAGGTCTGTGGCCCTCAGGGCCAGAGCAATGCTTTCAAGGCAGGGAAGCGGCCTGCAAGCTGAGTGGGAGTGGGGGAGGGGAGGGAGACAGCTGAAGCCAAGTCCAGAAGGGCGGCGATGGAAGAGCTGCAGCTGGGTCAGAGCCTGGAGGGAGGGCGGGGCCTTCACTGAGGACCCCCCCCCCCCCGAGGCCAGCCCTAGGCCCAGGCGGTCGCGCATGCGCCCTTGGCCTGTGCGGTGTGTGGGGGCTTGAACCCAAGCCCGCAGGGCTCCCGGAGCGGCCAGAGAAAGAAGGGCCCATGGAGAGGTAGGCGAGGTGGGCAGGGGGCGCCACCTTACTCTCCTCAGCTCCCTGAGGGAGAGAGAGTGAGACAGAGACAGAGAGAGAGATCCCTGACCTCTGAGTCTCTGCCTCCACCGCTGGCTGGTGCCAACTCACGCGCCATCCCACTTCCAGCCATCACCCCCACGCCTGCCCTGGGGCCAGCCCCACCACAGAGAGGCCGGTTGGTTCCTGCTCACCTCTGTGCCGTCCCTTCCCGACCTGACCCCAGTGCAGGGGATAAGCTTCAGACAAGTCTTTCCATGTCCCTCTGCATGACAATAGACTTCCTCCCCTCTCCCATTCCACAGGCCCACCCGGGACATCCACCTTTGTCATTAGCTCAGGAGAGGATGCAAGATGAGAATCTCTGCTATTGTGTGGGGAGACTCAGTTTCCCGGGTTTCCCCCATGGACACATGTTCTTCAGCTGGGTCTGATTTTCTCCAGACAAGCTGTCTTGGGAAGGATTTGGCCAGCCCTAAGAAGCTGAAGGGAAAGGGCGGAGGGGGGTTCTCTCTCTGCCCCCGACAGCCCTGAGCTGGGTCGGACCCTCAGACCTGGCCAGGGGCAGCCCATCCCCCGGCGCCCTTCCCCGGGGCATCCAAGGGCAGGCTCGGCGCCAGCCCCACCCCGCTCGCCACTGCCCGACCATCGTCCTCCCTCGGGGGGCCTGGGCGGGACAGGGACCCGGCTGTGGGAGGCCTCCAGATCTCAGGCCTGGCACACCGTTTACCAGGCTGCTTCCTCCTCTGACGGGGGCCCAGCACACGCCCCAGGAGACTTGGCAGCCGCCCCCAGGGCTCTATCCTCTGCAACTCGTCCCCTTGGAAGGGGCCTGGCCCAGGTGCCAGGTTCGGCTGGTCGGCCAGCCTCCTTTGGAGAAAGCAGGCAAGCCGAGCCAGGCTTGCAGTGGCCCTGGCGTGACACCTGCCACCTCAGGCAGAGGGCCTCCCGCGTGCCCTCCATGGCGGGTTTCTCCCCGGAGCCGTGGCCTGGGCACTAGGAAGGCCGGGCCTCCCAGACTCCCGGGAGGAGGGGCTAGCCCAGTTGCGCCCTGGCCCCCAAACCCTCTGGTGCCATATGCCTTTCTCGGCACTTCTGACTCCACAGAGCCTTTCCTACATCTGGGCTGCCTGCCGTGGCAAAGTGCAGACGTGGGGTGAGGCCATGCCTTCTCTTTCCAGGAAAAAGTGAGCCCCTGGCCGAAGCAGCAGGCCCAGGCAGAGCCTTGAGCTTGAAGCCCAGTAGGTCTGTGGCCCTCAGGGCCAGAGCAATGCTTTCAAGGCAGGGAAGCGGCCTGCAAGCTGAGTGGGAGTGGGGGAGGGGAGGGAGACAGCTGAAGCCGAGTCCAGAAGGGCGGCGATGGAAGAGCTGCAGCTGGGTCAGAGCCTGGAGGGAGGGCGGGGCCTTCACTGAGGACCCCCCCCCCCCCCGAGGCCAGCCCTAGGCCCAGGCGGTCGCGCATGCGCCCTTGGCCTGTGCGGTGTGTGGGGGCTTGAACCCAAGCCCGCAGGGCTCCCGGAGCGGCCAGAGAAAGAAGGGCCCATGGAGAGGTAGGCGAGGTGGGCAGGGGGCGCCACCTTACTCTCCTCAGCTCCCTGAGGGAGAGAGAGAGAGACAGAGACAGAGAGAGAGATCCCTGACCTCTGAGTCTCTGCCTCCACCGCTGGCTGGTGCCAACTCACGCGCCATCCCACTTCCAGCCATCACCCCCACGCCTGCCCCGGGGCCAGCCCCACCACAGAGAGGCCGGTTGGTTCCTGCTCACCTCTGTGCCGTCCCTTCCCGACCTGACCCCAGTGCAGGGGATAAGCTTCAGACAAGTCTTTCCATGTCCCTCTGCATGACAATAGACTTCCTCCCCTCTCCCATTCCACAGGCCCACCCGGGACATCCACCTTTGTCATTAGCTCAGGAGAGGATGCAAGATGAGAATCTCTGCTATTGTGTGGGGAGACTCAGTTTCCCGGGTTTCCCCCATGGACACATGTTCTTCAGCTGGGTCTGATTTTCTCCAGACAAGCTGTCTTGGGAAGGATTTGGCCAGCCCTAAGAAGCTGAAGGGAAAGGGCGGAGGGGGGTTCTCTCTCTGCCCCCGACAGCCCCGAGCTGGGTCGGTCCCTCAGACCTGGCCAGGGGCAGCCCATCCCCCGGCGCCCTTCCCCGGGGCATCCAAGGGCAGGCTCGGCGCCAGCCCCACCCCGCTCGCCACTGCCCGACCATCGTCCTCCCTCGGGGGGCCTGGGCGGGACAGGGACCCGGCTGTGGGAGGCCTCCAGATCTCAGGCCTGGCACACCGTTTACCAGGCTGCTTCCTCCTCTGACGGGGGCCCAGCACACGCCCCAGGAGACTTGGCAGCCGCCCCCAGGGCTCTATCCTCTGCAACTCGTCCCCTTGGAAGGGGCCTGGCCCAGGTGCCAGGTTCGGCTGGTCGGCCAGCCTCCTTTGGAGAAAGCAGGCAAGCCGAGCCAGGCTTGCAGTGGCCCTGGCGTGACACCTGCCACCTCAGGCAGAGGGCCTCCCGCGTGCCCTCCATGGCGGGTTTCTCCCCGGAGCCGTGGCCTGGGCACTAGGAAGGCCGGGCCTCCCCGACTCCCGGGAGGAGGGGCTAGCCCAGTTGCGCCCTGGTCCCCAAACCCTCTGGTGCCATCTGCCTGTCTCGGCACTTCTGACTCCACAGAGCCTTTCCTACATCTGGGCTGCCTGCCGTGGCAAAGTGCAGGCGTGGGGTGAGGCCATGCCTTCTCTTTCCAGGAAAAAGTGAGCCCCTGGCCGAAGCAGCAGGCCCAGGCAGAGCCTTGAGCTTGAAGCCCAGTAGGTCTGTGGCCCTCAGGGCCAGAGCAATGCTTTCAAGGCAGGGAAGCGGCCTGCAAGCTGAGTGGGAGTGGGGGAGGGGAGGGAGACAGCTGAAGCCGAGTCCAGAAGGGCGGCGATGGAAGAGCTGCAGCTGGGTCAGAGCCTGGAGGGAGGGCGGGGCCTTCACTGAGGACCCCCCCCCCCCCGAGGCCAGCCCTAGGCCCAGGCGGTCGCGCATGCGCCCTTGGCCTGTGCGGTGTGTGGGGGCTTGAACCCAAGCCCGCAGGGCTCCCGGAGCGGCCAGAGAAAGAAGGGCCCATGGAGAGGTAGGCGAGGTGGGCAGGGGGCGCCACCTTACTCTCCTCAGCTCCCTGAGGGAGAGAGAGAGAGACAGAGACAGAGAGAGAGATCCCTGACCTCTGAGTCTCTGCCTCCACCGCTGGCTGGTGCCAACTCACGCGCCATCCCACTTCCAGCCATCACCCCCACGCCTGCCCCGGGGCCAGCCCCACCACAGAGAGGCCGGTTGGTTCCTGCTCACCTCTGTGCCGTCCCTTCCCGACCTGACCCCAGTGCAGGGGATAAGCTTCAGACAAGTCTTTCCATGTCCCTCTGCATGACAATAGACTTCCTCCCCTCTCCCATTCCACAGGCCCACCCGGGACATCCACCTTTGTCATTAGCTCAGGAGAGGATGCAAGATGAGAATCTCTGCTATTGTGTGGGGAGACTCAGTTTCCCGGGTTTCCCCCATGGACACATGTTCTTCAGCTGGGTCTGATTTTCTCCAGACAAGCTGTCTTGGGAAGGATTTGGCCAGCCCTAAGAACCTGAAGGGAAAGGGCGGAGGGGGGTTCTCTCTCTGCCCCCGACAGCCCCGAGCTGGGTCGGTCCCTCAGACCTGGCCAGGGGCAGCCCATCCCCCGGCGCCCTTCCCCGGGGCATCCAAGGGCAGGCTCGGCGCCAGCCCCACCCCGCTCGCCACTGCCCGACCATCGTCCTCCCTCGGGGGGCCTGGGCGGGACAGGGACCCGGCTGTGGGAGGCCTCCAGATCTCAGGCCTGGCACACCGTTTACCAGGCTGCTTCCTCCTCTGACGGGGGCCCAGCACACGCCCCAGGAGACTTGGCAGCCGCCCCCAGGGCTCTATCCTCTGGAACTCGTCCCCTTGGAAGGGGCCTGGCCCAGGTGCCAGGTTCGGCTGGTCGGCCAGCCTCCTTTGGAGAAAGCAGGCAAGCCGAGCCAGGCTTGCAGTGGCCCTGGCGTGACACCTGCCACCTCAGGCAGAGGGCCTCCCGCGTGCCCTCCATGGCGGGTTTCTCCCCGGAGCCGTGGCCTGGGCACTAGGAAGGCCGGGCCTCCCCGACTCCCGGGAGGAGGGGCTAGCCCAGTTGCGCCCTGGCCCCCAAACCCTCTGGTGCCATCTGCCTGTCTCGGCACTTCTGACTCCACAGAGCCTTTCCTACATCTGGGCTGCCTGCCGTGGCAAAGTGCAGGCGTGGGGTGAGGCCATGCCTTCTCTTTCCAGGAAAAAGTGAGCCCCTGGCCGAAGCAGCAGGCCCAGGCAGAGCCTTGAGCTTGAAGCCCAGTAGGTCTGTGGCCCTCAGGGCCAGAGCAATGCTTTCAAGGCAGGGAAGCGGCCTGCAAGCTGAGTGGGAGTGGGGGAGGGGAGGGAGACAGCTGAAGCCGAGTCCAGAAGGGCGGCGATGGAAGAGCTGCAGCTGGGTCAGAGCCTGGAGGGAGGGCGGGGCCTTCACTGAGGACCCCCCCCCCCCCCCCCGAGGCCAGCCCTAGGCCCAGGCGGTCGCGCATGCGCCCTTGGCCTGTGCGGTGTGTGGGGGCTTGAACCCAAGCCCGCAGGGCTCCCGGAGCGGCCAGAGAAAGAAGGGCCCATGGAGAGGTAGGCGAGGTGGGCAGGGGGCGCCACCTTACTCTCCTCAGCTCCCTGAGGGAGAGAGAGAGAGACAGAGACAGAGAGAGAGATCCCTGACCTCTGAGTCTCTGCCTCCACCGCTGGCTGGTGCCAACTCACGCGCCATCCCACTTCCAGCCATCACCCCCACGCCTGCCCCGGGGCCAGCCCCACCACAGAGAGGCCGGTTGGTTCCTGCTCACCTCTGTGCCGTCCCTTCCCGACCTGACCCCAGTGCAGGGGATAAGCTTCAGACAAGTCTTTCCATGTCCCTCTGCATGACAATAGACTTCCTCCCCTCTCCCATTCCACAGGCCCACCCGGGACATCCACCTTTGTCATTAGCTCAGGAGAGGATGCAAGATGAGAATCTCTGCTATTGTGTGGGGAGACTCAGTTTCCCGGGTTTCCCCCATGGACACATGTTCTTCAGCTGGGTCTGATTTTCTCCAGACAAGCTGTCTTGGGAAGGATTTGGCCAGCCCTAAGAAGCTGAAGGGAAAGGGCGGAGGGGGGTTCTCTCTCTGCCCCCGACAGCCCCGAGCTGGGTCGGTCCCTCAGACCTGGCCAGGGGCAGCCCATCCCCCGGCGCCCTTCCCCAGGGCATCCAAGGGCAGGCTCGGCGCCAGCCCCACCCCGCTCGCCACTGCCCGACCATCGTCCTCCCTCGGGGGGCCTGGGCGGGACAGGGACCCGGCTGTGGGAGGCCTCCAGATCTCAGGCCTGGCACACCGTTTACCAGGCTGCTTCCTCCTCTGACGGGGGCCCAGCACACGCCCCAGGAGACTTGGCAGCCGCCCCCAGGGCTCTATCCTCTGCAACTCGTCCCCTTGGAAGGGGCCTGGCCCAGGTGCCATGTTCGGCTGGTCGGCCAGCCTCCTTTGGAGAAAGCAGGCAAGCCGAGCCAGGCTTGCAGTGGCCCTGGCGTGACACCTGCCACCTCAGGCAGAGGGCCTCCCGCGTGCCCTCCATGGCGGGTTTCTCCCCGGAGCCGTGGCCTGGGCACTAGGAAGGCCGGGCCTCCCCGACTCCCGGGAGGAGGGGCTAGCCCAGTTGCGCCCTGGCCCCCAAACCCTCTGGTGCCATATGCCTGTCTCGGCACTTCTGACTCCACAGAGCCTTTCCTACATCTGGGCTGCCTGCCGTGGCAAAGTGCAGGCGTGGGGTGAGGCCATGCCTTCTCTTTCCAGGAAAAAGTGAGCCCCTGGCCGAAGCAGCAGGCCCAGGCAGAGCCTTGAGCTTGAAGCCCAGTAGGTCTGTGGCCCTCAGGGCCAGAGCAATGCTTTCAAGGCAGGGAAGCGGCCTGCAAGCTGAGTGGGAGTGGGGGAGGGGAGGGAGACAGCTGAAGCCGAGTCCAGAAGGGCGGCGATGGAAGAGCTGCAGCTGGGTCAGAGCCTGGAGGGAGGGCGGGGCCTTCACTGAGGACCCCCCCCCCCGAGGCCAGCCCTAGGCCCAGGCGGTCGCGCATGCGCCCTTGGCCTGTGCGGTGTGTGGGGGCTTGAACCCAAGCCCGCAGGGCTCCCGGAGCGGCCAGAGAAAGAAGGGCCCATGGAGAGGTAGGCGAGGTGGGCAGGGGGCGCCACCTTACTCTCCTCAGCTCCCTGAGGGAGAGAGAGAGAGACAGAGACAGAGAGAGAGATCCCTGACCTCTGAGTCTCTGCCTCCACCGCTGGCTGGTGCCAACTCACGCGCCATCCCACTTCCAGCCATCACCCCCACGCCTGCCCCGGGGCCAGCCCCACCACAGAGAGGCCGGTTGGTTCCTGCTCACCTCTGTGCCGTCCCTTCCCGACCTGACCCCAGTGCAGGGGATAAGCTTCAGACAAGTCTTTCCATGTCCCTCTGCATGACAATAGACTTTCTCCCCTCTCCCATTCCACAGGCCCACCCGGGACATCCACCGTTGTCATTAGCTCAGGAGAGGATGCAAGATGAGAATCTCTGCTATTGTGTGGGGAGACTCAGTTTCCCGGGTTTCCCCCATGGACACATGTTCTTCAGCTGGGTCTGATTTTCTCCAGACAAGCTGTCTTGGGAAGGATTTGGCCAGCCCTAAGAACCTGAAGGGAAAGGGCGGAGGGGGGTTCTCTCTCTGCCCCCGACAGCCCCGAGCTGGGTCGGTCCCTCAGACCTGGCCAGGGGCAGCCCATCCCCCGGCGCCCTTCCCCGGGGCATCCAAGGGCAGGCTCGGCGCCAGCCCCACCCCGCTCGCCACTGCCCGACCATCGTCCTCCCTCGGGGGGCCTGGGCGGGACAGGGACCCGGCTGTGGGAGGCCTCCAGATCTCAGGCCTGGCACACCGTTTACCAGGCTGCTTCCTCCTCTGACGGGGGCCCAGCACACGCCCCAGGAGACTTGGCAGCCGCCCCCAGGGCTCTATCCTCTGGAACTCGTCCCCTTGGAAGGGGCCTGGCCCAGGTGCCAGGTTCGGCTGGTCGGCCAGCCTCCTTTGGAGAAAGCAGGCAAGCCGAGCCAGGCTTGCAGTGGCCCTGGCGTGACACCTGCCACCTCAGGCAGAGGGCCTCCCGCGTGCCCTCCATGGCGGGTTTCTCCCCGGAGCCGTGGCCTGGGCACTAGGAAGGCCGGGCCTCCCCGACTCCCGGGAGGAGGGGCTAGCCCAGTTGCGCCCTGGCCCCCAAACCCTCTGGTGCCATCTGCCTGTCTCGGCACTTCTGACTCCACAGAGCCTTTCCTACATCTGGGCTGCCTGCCGTGGCAAAGTGCAGGCGTGGGGTGAGGCCATGCCTTCTCTTTCCAGGAAAAAGTGAGCCCCTGGCCGAAGCAGCAGGCCCAGGCAGAGCCTTGAGCTTGAAGCCCAGTAGGTCTGTGGCCCTCAGGGCCAGAGCAATGCTTTCAAGGCAGGGAAGCGGCCTGCAAGCTGAGTGGGAGTGGGGGAGGGGAGGGAGACAGCTGAAGCCGAGTCCAGAAGGGCGGCGATGGAAGAGCTGCAGCTGGGTCAGAGCCTGGAGGGAGGGCGGGGCCTTCACTGAGGACCCCCCCCCCCCCCCCGAGGCCAGCCCTAGGCCCAGGCGGTCGCGCATGCGCCCTTGGCCTGTGCGGTGTGTGGGGGCTTGAACCCAAGCCCGCAGGGCTCCCGGAGCGGCCAGAGAAAGAAGGGCCCATGGAGAGGTAGGCGAGGTGGGCAGGGGGAGCCACCTTACTCTCCTCAGCTCCCTGAGGGAGAGAGAGAGAGACAGAGACAGAGAGAGAGATCCCTGACCTCTGAGTCTCTGCCTCCACCGCTGGCTGGTGCCAACTCACGCGCCATCCCACTTCCAGCCATCACCCCCACGCCTGCCCCGGGGCCAGCCCCACCACAGAGAGGCCGGTTGGTTCCTGCTCACCTCTGTGCCGTCCCTTCCCGACCTGACCCCAGTGCAGGGGATAAGCTTCAGACAAGTCTTTCCATGTCCCTCTGCATGACAATAGACTTTCTCCCCTCTCCCATTCCACAGGCCCACCCGGGACATCCACCTTTGTCATTAGCTCAGGAGAGGATGCAAGATGAGAATCTCTGCTATTGTGTGGGGAGACTCAGTTTCCCGGGTTTCCCCCATGGACACATGTTCTTCAGCTGGGTCTGATTTTCTCCAGACAAGCTGTCTTGGGAAGGATTTGGCCAGCCCTAAGAACCTGAAGGGAAAGGGCGGAGGGGGGTTCTCTCTCTGCCCCCGACAGCCCCGAGCTGGGTCGGTCCCTCAGACCTGGCCAGGGGCAGCCCATCCCCCGGCGCCCGTCCCCGGGGCATCCAAGGGCAGGCTCGGCGCCAGCCCCACCCCGCTCGCCACTGCCCGACCATCGTCCTCCCTCGGGGGGCCTGGGCGGGACAGGGACCCGGCTGTGGGAGGCCTCCAGATCTCAGGCCTGGCACACCGTTTACCAGGCTGCTTCCTCCTCTGACGGGGGCCCAGCACACGCCCCAGGAGACTTGGCAGCCGCCCCCAGGGCTCTATCCTCTGGAACTCGTCCCCTTGGAAGGGGCCTGGCCCAGGTGCCAGGTTCGGCTGGTCGGCCAGCCTCCTTTGGAGAAAGCAGGCAAGCCGAGCCAGGCTTGCAGTGGCCCTGGCGTGACACCTGCCACCTCAGGCAGAGGGCCTCCCGCGTGCCCTCCATGGCGGGTTTCTCCCCGGAGCCGTGGCCTGGGCACTAGGAAGGCCGGGCCTCCCCGACTCCCGGGAGGAGGGGCTAGCCCAGTTGCGCCCTGGCCCCCAAACCCTCTGGTGCCATCTGCCTGTCTCGGCACTTCTGACTCCACAGAGCCTTTCCTACATCTGGGCTGCCTGCCGTGGCAAAGTGCAGGCGTGGGGTGAGGCCATGCCTTCTCTTTCCAGGAAAAAGTGAGCCCCTGGCCGAAGCAGCAGGCCCAGGCAGAGCCTTGAGCTTGAAGCCCAGTAGGTCTGTGGCCCTCAGGGCCAGAGCAATGCTTTCAAGGCAGGGAAGCGGCCTGCAAGCTGAGTGGGAGTGGGGGAGGGGAGGGAGACAGCTGAAGCCGAGTCCAGAAGGGCGGCGATGGAAGAGCTGCAGCTGGGTCAGAGCCTGGAGGGAGGGCGGGGCCTTCACTGAGGACCCCCCCCCCCCCCCGAGGCCAGCCCTAGGCCCAGGCGGTCGCGCATGCGCCCTTGGCCTGTGCGGTGTGTGGGGGCTTGAACCCAAGCCCGCAGGGCTCCCGGAGCGGCCAGAGAAAGAAGGGCCCATGGAGAGGTAGGCGAGGTGGGCAGGGGGAGCCACCTTACTCTCCTCAGCTCCCTGAGGGAGAGAGAGAGAGACAGAGACAGAGAGAGAGATCCCTGACCTCTGAGTCTCTGCCTCCACCGCTGGCTGGTGCCAACTCACGCGCCATCCCACTTCCAGCCATCACCCCCACGCCTGCCCCGGGGCCAGCCCCACCACAGAGAGGCCGGTTGGTTCCTGCTCACCTCTGTGCCGTCCCTTCCCGACCTGACCCCAGTGCAGGGGATAAGCTTCAGACAAGTCTTTCCATGTCCCTCTGCATGACAATAGACTTTCTCCCCTCTCCCATTCCACAGGCCCACCCGGGACATCCACCTTTGTCATTAGCTCAGGAGAGGATGCAAGATGAGAATCTCTGCTATTGTGTGGGGAGACTCAGTTTCCCGGGTTTCCCCCATGGACACATGTTCTTCAGCTGGGTCTGATTTTCTCCAGACAAGCTGTCTTGGGAAGGATTTGGCCAGCCCTAAGAACCTGAAGGGAAAGGGCGGAGGGGGGTTCTCTCTCTGCCCCCGACAGCCCCGAGCTGGGTCGGTCCCTCAGACCTAGCCAGGGGCAGCCCATCCCCCGGCGCCCGTCCCCGGGGCATCCAAGGGCAGGCTCGGCGCCAGCCCCACCCCGCTCGCCACTGCCCGACCATCGTCCTCCCTCGGGGGGCCTGGGCGGGACAGGGACCCGGCTGTGGGAGGCCTCCAGATCTCAGGCCTGGCACACCGTTTACCAGGCTGCTTCCTCCTCTGACGGGGGCCCAGCACACGCCCCAGGAGACTTGGCAGCCGCCCCCAGGGCTCTATCCTCTGGAACTCGTCCCCTTGGAAGGGGCCTGGCCCAGGTGCCAGGTTCGGCTGGTCGGCCAGCCTCCTTTGGAGAAAGCAGGCAAGCCGAGCCAGGCTTGCAGTGGCCCTGGCGTGACACCTGCCACCTCAGGCAGAGGGCCTCCCGCGTGCCCTCCATGGCGGGTTTCTCCCCGGAGCCGTGGCCTGGGCACTAGGAAGGCCGGGCCTCCCCGACTCCCGGGAGGAGGGGCTAGCCCAGTTGCGCCCTGGCCCCCAAACCCTCTGGTGCCATCTGCCTGTCTCGGCACTTCTGACTCCACAGAGCCTTTCCTACATCTGGGCTGCCTGCCGTGGCAAAGTGCAGGCGTGGGGTGAGGCCATGCCTTCTCTTTCCAGGAAAAAGTGAGCCCCTGGCCGAAGCAGCAGGCCCAGGCAGAGCCTTGAGCTTGAAGCCCAGTAGGTCTGTGGCCCTCAGGGCCAGAGCAATGCTTTCAAGGCAGGGAAGCGGCCTGCAAGCTGAGTGGGAGTGGGGGAGGGGAGGGAGACAGCTGAAGCTGAGTCCAGAAGGGCGGCGATGGAAGAGCTGCAGCTGGGTCAGAGCCTGGAGGGAGGGCGGGGCCTTCACTGAGGACCCCCCACCCCTAGGGCTGGCTGAAGAGGCCAGCCCTAGGCCCCCGGCCGTCGCGCATGCGCCCTTGGCCTGTGCGGTGTGTGGGGGCTTGAACCCAAGCCCGCAGGGCTCCCGGAGCGGCCAGAGGAAGAAGGGCCCATGGAGAGGTAGTCGAGGTGGGCAGGGGGCGCCACCTTACTCTCCTCAGCTCCCTGAGGGAGAGAGAGAGAGACAGAGACAGAGAGAGAGATCCCTGACCTCTGAGTCTCTGCCTCCACCGCTGGCTGGTGCCAACTCACGCGCCATCCCACTTCCAGCCATCACCCCCACGCCTGCCCCGGGGCCAGCCCCACCACAGAGAGGCCGGTTGGTTCCTGCTCACCTCTGTGCCGTCCCTTCCCGACCTGACCCCAGTGCAGGGGATAAGCTTCAGACAAGTCTTTCCATGTCCCTCTGCATGACAATAGACTTCCTCCCCTCTCCCATTCCACAGGCCCACCCGGGACATCCACCTTTGTCATTAGCTCAGGAGAGGATGCAAGATGAGAATCTCTGCTATTGTGTGGGGAGACTCAGTTTCCCGGGTTTCCCCCATGGACACATGTTCTTCAGCTGGGTCTGATTTTCTCCAGACAAGCTGTCTTGGGAAGGATTTGGCCAGCCCTAAGAAGCTGAAGGGAAAGGGCGGAGGGGGGTTCTCTCTCTGCCCCCGACAGCCCCGAGCTGGGTCGGTCCCTCAGACCTGGCCAGGGGCAGCCCATCCCCCGGCGCCCTTCCCCGGGGCATCCAAGGGCAGGCTCGGCGCCAGCCCCACCCCGCTCGCCACTGCCCGACCATCGTCCTCCCTCGGGGGGCCTGGGCGGGACAGGGACCCGGCTGTGGGAGGCCTCCAGATCTCAGGCCTGGCACACCGTTTACCAGGCTGCTTCCTCCTCTGACGGGGGCCCAGCACACGCCCCAGGAGACTTGGCAGCCGCCCCCAGGGCTCTATCCTCTGGAACTCGTCCCCTTGGAAGGGGCCTGGCCCAGGTGCCAGGTTCGGCTGGTCGGCCAGCCTCCTTTGGAGAAAGCAGGCAAGCCGAGCCAGGCTTGCAGTGGCCCTGGCGTGACACCTGCCACCTCAGGCAGAGGGCCTCCCGCGTGCCCTCCATGGCGGGTTTCTCCCCGGAGCCGTGGCCTGGGCACTAGGAAGGCCGGGCCTCCCCGACTCCCGGGAGGAGGGGCTAGCCCAGTTGCGCCCTGGCCCCCAAACCCTCTGGTGCCATCTGCCTGTCTCGGCACTTCTGACTCCACAGAGCCTTTCCTACATCTGGGCTGCCTGCCGTGGCAAAGTGCAGGCGTGGGGTGAGGCCATGCCTTCTCTTTCCAGGAAAAAGTGAGCCCCTGGCCGAAGCAGCAGGCCCAGGCAGAGCCTTGAGCTTGAAGCCCAGTAGGTCTGTGGCCCTCAGGGCCAGAGCAATGCTTTCAAGGCAGGGAAGCGGCCTGCAAGCTGAGTGGGAGTGGGGGAGGGGAGGGAGACAGCTGAAGCTGAGTCCAGAAGGGCGGCGATGGAAGAGCTGCAGCTGGGTCAGAGCCTGGAGGGAGGGCGGGGCCTTCACTGAGGACCCCCCACCCCTAGGGCTGGCTGAAGAGGCCAGCCCTAGGCCCCCGGCCGTCGCGCATGCGCCCTTGGCCTGTGCGGTGTGTGGGGGCTTGAACCCAAGCCCGCAGGGCTCCCGGAGCGGCCAGAGGAAGAAGGGCCCATGGAGAGGTAGTCGAGGTGGGCAGGGGGCGCCACCTTACTCTCCTCAGCTCCCTGAGGGAGAGAGAGAGAGACAGAGACAGAGAGAGAGATCCCTGACCTCTGAGTCTCTGCCTCCACCGCTGGCTGGTGCCAACTCACGCGCCATCCCACTTCCAGCCATCACCCCCACGCCTGCCCCGGGGCCAGCCCCACCACAGAGAGGCCGGTTGGTTCCTGCTCACCTCTGTGCCGTCCCTTCCCGACCTGACCCCAGTGCAGGGGATAAGCTTCAGACAAGTCTTTCCATGTCCCTCTGCATGACAATAGACTTCCTCCCCTCTCCCATTCCACAGGCCCACCCGGGACATCCACCTTTGTCATTAGCTCAGGAGAGGATGCAAGATGAGAATCTCTGCTATTGTGTGGGGAGACTCAGTTTCCCGGGTTTCCCCCATGGACACATGTTCTTCAGCTGGGTCTGATTTTCTCCAGACAAGCTGTCTTGGGAAGGATTTGGCCAGCCCTAAGAAGCTGAAGGGAAAGGGCGGAGGGGGGTTCTCTCTCTGCCCCCGACAGCCCCGAGCTGGGTCGGTCCCTCAGACCTGGCCAGGGGCAGCCCATCCCCCGGCGCCCTTCCCCGGGGCATCCAAGGGCAGGCTCGGCGCCAGCCCCACCCCGCTCGCCACTGCCCGACCATCGTCCTCCCTCGGGGGGCCTGGGCGGGACAGGGACCCGGCTGTGGGAGGCCTCCAGATCTCAGGCCTGGCACACCGTTTACCAGGCTGCTTCCTCCTCTGACGGGGGCCCAGCACACGCCCCAGGAGACTTGGCAGCCGCCCCCAGGGCTCTTTCCTCTGCAACTCGTCCCCTTTGAAGGGGCCTGGCCCAGGTGCCAGGTTCCGCTGGTCGGCCAGCCTCCTTTGGAGAAAGCAGGCAAGCAGAGCCAGGCTTGCAGTGGCCCTGGCGTGACACCTGCCACCTCAGGCAGAGGGCCTCCCGCGTGCCCTCCATGGCGGGTTTCTCCCCGGAGCCGTGGCCTGGGCACTAGCAAGGCCGGGCCTCCCCGACTCCCGGGAGGAGGGGCTAGCCCAGTTGCGCCCTGGCCCCCAAACCCTCTGGTGCCATATGCCTGTCTCGGCACTTCTGACTCCACAGAGCCTTTCCTACATCTGGGCTGCCTGCCGTGGCAAAGTGCAGGCGTGGGGTGAGGCCATGCCTTCTCTTTCCAGGAAAAAGTGAGCCCCTGGCCGAAGCAGCAGGCCCAGGCAGAGCCTTGAGCTTGAAGCCCAGTAGGTCTGTGGCCCTCAGGGCCAGAGCAATGCTTTCAAGGCAGGGAAGCGGCCTGCAAGCTGAGTGGGAGTGGGGGAGGGGAGGGAGACAGCTGAAGCCGAGTCCAGAAGGGCGGCGATGGAAGAGCTGCAGCTGGGTCAGAGCCTGGAGGGAGGGCGGGGCCTTCATTGAGGACCCCCCCCCCCCCCGAGGCCAGCCCTAGGCCCAGGCGGTCGCGCATGCGCCCTTGGCCTGTGCGGTGTGTGGGGGCTTGAACCCAAGCCCGCAGGGCTCCCGGAGCGGCCAGAGAAAGAAGGGCCCATGGAGAGGTAGGCGAGGTGGGCAGGGGGCGCCACCTTACTCTCCTCAGCTCCCTGAGGGAGAGAGAGAGAGACAGAGACAGAGAGAGAGATCCCTGACCTCTGAGTCTCTGCCTCCACCGCTGGCTGGTGCCAACTCACGCGCCATCCCACTTCCAGCCATCACCCCCACGCCTGCCCCGGGGCCAGCCCCACCACAGAGAGGCCGGTTGGTTCCTGCTCACCTCTGTGCAGTCCCTTCCCGACCTGACCCCAGTGCAGGGGATAAGCTTCAGACAAGTCTTTCCATGTCCCTCTGCATGACAATAGACTTCCTCCCCTCTCCCATTCCACAGGCCCACCCGGGACATCCACCTTTGTCATTAGCTCAGGAGAGGATGCAAGATGAGAATCTCTGCTATTGTGTGGGGAGACTCAGTTTCCCGGGTTTCCCCCATGGACACATGTTCTTCAGCTGGGTCTGATTTTCTCCAGACAAGCTGTCTTGGGAAGGATTTGGCCAGCCCTAAGAAGCTGAAGGGAAAGGGCGGAGGGGGGTTCTCTCTCTGCCCCCGACAGCCCCGAGCTGGGTCGGTCCCTCAGACCTGGCCAGGGGCAGCCCATCCCCCGGCGCCCTTCCCCGGGGCATCCAAGGGCAGGCTCGGCGCCAGCCCCACCCCGCTCGCCACTGCCCGACCATCGTCCTCCCTCGGGGGGCCTGGGCGGGACAGGGACCCGGCTGTGGGAGGCCTCCAGATCTCAGGCCTGGCACACCGTTTACCAGGCTGCTTCCTCCTCTGACGGGGGCCCAGCACACGCCCCAGGAGACTTGGCAGCCGCCCCCAGGGCTCTATCCTCTGCAACTCGTCCCCTTGGAAGGGGCCTGGCCCAGGTGCCATGTTCGGCTGGTCGGCCAGCCTCCTTTGGAGAAAGCAGGCAAGCCGAGCCAGGCTTGCAGTGGCCCTGGCGTGACACCTGCCACCTCAGGCAGAGGGCCTCCCGCGTGCCCTCCATGGCGGGTTTCTCCCCGGAGCCGTGGCCTGGGCACTAGGAAGGCCGGGCCTCCCCGACTCCCGGGAGGAGGGGCTAGCCCAGTTGCGCCCTGGCCCCCAAACCCTCTGGTGCCATATGCCTGTCTCGGCACTTCTGACTCCACAGAGCCTTTCCTACATCTGGGCTGCCTGCCGTGGCAAAGTGCAGGCGTGGGGTGAGGCCATGCCTTCTCTTTCCAGGAAAAAGTGAGCCCCTGGCCGAAGCAGCAGGCCCAGGCAGAGCCTTGAGCTTGAAGCCCAGTAGGTCTGTGGCCCTCAGGGCCAGAGCAATGCTTTCAAGGCAGGGAAGCGGCCTGCAAGCTGAGTGGGAGTGGGGGAGGGGAGGGAGACAGCTGAAGCCGAGTCCAGAAGGGCGGCGATGGAAGAGCTGCAGCTGGGTCAGAGCCTGGAGGGAGGGCGGGGCCTTCACTGAGGACCCCCCCCCCCCGAGGCCAGCCCTAGGCCCAGGCGGTCGCGCATGCGCCCTTGGCCTGTGCGGTGTGTGGGGGCTTGAACCCAAGCCCGCAGGGCTCCCGGAGCGGCCAGAGAAAGAAGGGCCCATGGAGAGGTAGGCGAGGTGGGCAGGGGGCGCCACCTTACTCTCCTCAGCTCCCTGAGGGAGAGAGAGAGAGACAGAGACAGAGAGAGAGATCCCTGACCTCTGAGTCTCTGCCTCCACCGCTGGCTGGTGCCAACTCACGCGCCATCCCACTTCCAGCCATCACCCCCACGCCTGCCCCGGGGCCAGCCCCACCACAGAGAGGCCGGTTGGTTCCTGCTCACCTCTGTGCCGTCCCTTCCCGACCTGACCCCAGTGCAGGGGATAAGCTTCAGACAAGTCTTTCCATGTCCCTCTGCATGACAATAGACTTCCTCCCCTCTCCCATTCCACAGGCCCACCCGGGACATCCACCTTTGTCATTAGCTCAGGAGAGGATGCAAGATGAGAATCTCTGCTATTGTGTGGGGAGACTCAGTTTCCCGGGTTTCCCCCATGGACACATGTTCTTCAGCTGGGTCTGATTTTCTCCAGACAAGCTGTCTTGGGAAGGATTTGGCCAGCCCTAAGAAGCTGAAGGGAAAGGGCGGAGGGGGGTTCTCTCTCTGCCCCCGACAGCCCCGAGCTGGGTCGGTCCCTCAGACCTGGCCAGGGGCAGCCCATCCCCCGGCGCCCTTCCCCGGGGCATCCAAGGGCAGGCTCGGCGCCAGCCCCACCCCGCTCGCCACTGCCCGACCATCGTCCTCCCTCGGGGGGCCTGGGCGGGACAGGGACCCGGCTGTGGGAGGCCTCCAGATCTCAGGCCTGGCACACCGTTTACCAGGCTGCTTCCTCCTCTGACGGGGGCCCAGCACACGCCCCAGGAGACTTGGCAGCCGCCCCCAGGGCTCTATCCTCTGGAACTCGTCCCCTTGGAAGGGGCCTGGCCCAGGTGCCAGGTTCGGCTGGTCGGCCAGCCTCCTTTGGAGAAAGCAGGCAAGCCGAGCCAGGCTTGCAGTGGCCCTGGCGTGACACCTGCCACCTCAGGCAGAGGGCCTCCCGCGTGCCCTCCATGGCGGGTTTCTCCCCGGAGCCGTGGCCTGGGCACTAGGAAGGCCGGGCCTCCCCGACTCCCGGGAGGAGGGGCTAGCCCAGTTGCGCCCTGGCCCCCAAACCCTCTGGTGCCATCTGCCTGTCTCGGCACTTCTGACTCCACAGAGCCTTTCCTACATCTGGGCTGCCTGCCGTGGCAAAGTGCAGGCGTGGGGTGAGGCCATGCCTTCTCTTTCCAGGAAAAAGTGAGCCCCTGGCCGAAGCAGCAGGCCCAGGCAGAGCCTTGAGCTTGAAGCCCAGTAGGTCTGTGGCCCTCAGGGCCAGAGCAATGCTTTCAAGGCAGGGAAGCGGCCTGCAAGCTGAGTGGGAGTGGGGGAGGGGAGGGAGACAGCTGAAGCCGAGTCCAGAAGGGCGGCGATGGAAGAGCTGCAGCTGGGTCAGAGCCTGGAGGGAGGGCGGGGCCTTCACTGAGGACCCCCCCCCCCCCCCCCGAGGCCAGCCCTAGGCCCCGGCGGTCGCGCATGCGCCCTTGGCCTGTGCGGTGTGTGGGGGCTTGAACCCAAGCCCGCAGGGCTCCCGGAGCGGCCAGAGAAAGAAGGGCCCATGGAGAGGTAGGCGAGGTGGGCAGGGGGCGCCACCTTACTCTCCTCAGCTCCCTGAGGGAGAGAGAGAGAGACAGAGACAGAGAGAGAGATCCCTGACCTCTGAGTCTCTGCCTCCACCGCTGGCTGGTGCCAACTCACGCGCCATCCCACTTCCAGCCATCACCCCCACGCCTGCCCCGGGGCCAGCCCCACCACAGAGAGGCCGGTTGGTTCCTGCTCACCTCTGTGCCGTCCCTTCCCGACCTGACCCCAGTGCAGGGGATAAGCTTCAGACAAGTCTTTCCATGTCCCTCTGCATGACAATAGACTTCCTCCCCTCTCCCATTCCACAGGCCCACCCGGGACATCCACCTTTGTCATTAGCTCAGGAGAGGATGCAAGATGAAAATCTCTGCTATTGTGTGGGGAGACTCAGATTCCCGGGTTTCCCCCATGGACACATGTTCTTCAGCTGGGTCTGATTTTCTCCAGACAAGCTGTCTTGGGAAGGATTTGGCCAGCCCTAAGAAGCTGAAGGGAAAGGGCGGAGGGGGGTTCTCTCTCTGCCCCCGACAGCCCCGAGCTGGGTCGGTCCCTCAGACCTGGCCAGGGGCAGCCCATCCCCCGGCGCCCTTCCCCGGGGCATCCAAGGGCAGGCTCGGCGCCAGCCCCACCCCGCTCGCCACTGCCCGACCATCGTCCTCCCTCGGGGGGCCTGGGCGGGACAGGGACCCGGCTGTGGGAGGCCTCCAGATCTCAGGCCTGGCACACCGTTTACCAGGCTGCTTCCTCCTCTGACGGGGGCCCAGCACACGCCCCAGGAGACTTGGCAGCCGCCCCCAGGGCTCTATCCTCTGGAACTCGTCCCCTTGGAAGGGGCCTGGCCCAGGTGCCAGGTTCGGCTGGTCGGCCAGCCTCCTTTGGAGAAAGCAGGCAAGCCGAGCCAGGCTTGCAGTGGCCCTGGCGTGACACCTGCCACCTCAGGCAGAGGGCCTCCCGCGTGCCCTCCATGGCGGGTTTCTCCCCGGAGCCGTGGCCTGGGCACTAGGAAGGCCGGGCCTCCCCGACTCCCGGGAGGAGGGGCTAGCCCAGTTGCGCCCTGGCCCCCAAACCCTCTGGTGCCATCTGCCTGTCTCGGCACTTCTGACTCCACAGAGCCTTTCCTACATCTGGGCTGCCTGCCGTGGCAAAATGCAGGCGTGGGGTGAGGCCATGCCTTCTCTTTCCAGGAAAAAGTGAGCCCCTGGCCGAAGCAGCAGGCCCAGGCAGAGCCTTGAGCTTGAAGCCCAGTAGGTCTGTGGCCCTCAGGGCCAGAGCAATGCTTTCAAGGCAGGGAAGCGGCCTGCAAGCTGAGTGGAAGTGGGGGAGGGGAGGGAGACAGCTGAAGCCGAGTCCAGAAGGGCGGCGATGGAAGAGCTGCAGCTGGGTCAGAGCCTGGAGGGAGGGCGGGGCCTTCACTGAGGACCCCCCCCCCCCCGAGGCCAGCACTAGGCCCAGGCGGTCGCGCATGCGCCCTTGGCCTGTGCGGTGTGTGGGGGCTTGAACCCAAGCCCGCAGGGCTCCCGGAGCGGCCAGAGAAAGAAGGGCCCATGGAGAGGTAGGCGAGGTGGGCAGGGGGCGCCACCTTACTCTCCTCAGCTCCCTGAGGGAGAGAGAGAGAGACAGAGACAGAGAGAGAGATCCCTGACCTCTGAGTCTCTGCCTCCACCGCTGGCTGGTGCCAACTCACGCGCCATCCCACTTCCAGCCATCACCCCCACGCCTGCCCTGGGGCCAGCCCCACCACAGAGAGGCCGGTTGGTTCCTGCTCACCTCTGTGCCGTCCCTTCCCGACCTGACCCCAGTGCAGGGGATAAGCTTCAGACAAGTCTTTCCATGTCCCTCTGCATGACAATAGACTTCCTCCCCTCTCCCATTCCACAGGCCCACCCGGGACATCCACCTTTGTCATTAGCTCAGGAGAGGATGCAAGATGAGAATCTCTGCTATTGTGTGGGGAGACTCAGTTTCCCGGGTTTCCCCCATGGACACATGTTCTTCAGCTGGGTCTGATTTTCTCCAGACAAGCTGTCTTGGGAAGGATTTGGCCAGCCCTAAGAAGCTGAAGGGAAAGGGCGGAGGGGGGTTCTCTCTCTGCCCCCGACAGCCCCGAGCTGGGTCGGTCCCTCAGACCTGGCCAGGGGCAGCCCATCCCCCGGCGCCCTTCCCCGGGGCATCCAAGGGCAGGCTCGGCGCCAGCCCCACCCCGCTCGCCACTGCCCGACCATCGTCCTCCCTCGGGGGGCCTGGGCGGGACAGGGACCCGGCTGTGGGAGGCCTCCAGATCTCAGGCCTGGCACACCGTTTACCAGGCTGCTTCCTCCTCTGACGGGGGCCCAGCACACGCCCCAGGAGACTTGGCAGCCGCCCCCAGGGCTCTATCCTCTGCAACTCGTCCCCTTGGAAGGGGCCTGGCCCAGGTGCCATGTTCGGCTGGTCGGCCAGCCTCCTTTGGAGAAAGCAGGCAAGCCGAGCCAGGCTTGCAGTGGCCCTGGCGTGACACCTGCCACCTCAGGCAGAGGGCCTCCCGCGTGCCCTCCATGGCGGGTTTCTCCCCGGAGCCGTGGCCTGGGCACTAGGAAGGCCGGGCCTCCCCGACTCCCGGGAGGAGGGGCTAGCCCAGTTGCGCCCTGGCCCCCAAACCCTCTGGTGCCATCTGCCTGTCTCGGCACTTCTGACTCCACAGAGCCTTTCCTACATCTGGGCTGCCTGCCGTGGCAAAGTGCAGGCGTGGGGTGAGGCCATGCCTTCTCTTTCCAGGAAAAAGTGAGCCCCTGGCCGAAGCAGCAGGCCCAGGCAGAGCCTTGAGCTTGAAGCCCAGTAGGTCTGTGGCCCTCAGGGCCAGAGCAATGCTTTCAAGGCAGGGAAGCGGCCTGCAAGCTGAGTGGGAGTGGGGGAGGGGAGGGAGACAGCTGAAGCCGAGTCCAGAAGGGCGGCGATGGAAGAGCTGCAGCTGGGTCAGAGCCTGGAGGGAGGGCGTGGCCTTCACTGAGGACCCCCCCCCCCCCCGAGGCCAGCCCTAGGCCCAGGCGGTCGCGCATGCGCCCTTGGCCTGTGCGGTGTGTGGGGGCTTGAACCCAAGCCCGCAGGGCTCCCGGAGCGGCCAGAGAAAGAAGGGCCCATGGAGAGGTAGGCGAGGTGGGCAGGGGGCGCCACCTTACTCTCCTCAGCTCCCTGAGGGAGAGAGAGAGAGACAGAGACAGAGAGAGAGATCCCTGACCTCTGAGTCTCTGCCTCCACCGCTGGCTGGTGCCAACTCACACGCCATCCCACTTCCAGCCATCACCCCCACGCCTGCCCCGGGGCCAGCCCCACCACAGAGAGGCCGGTTGGTTCCTGCTCACCTCTGTGCCGTCCCTTCCCGACCTGACCCCAGTGCAGGGGATAAGCTTCAGACAAGTCTTTCCATGTCCCTCTGCATGACAATAGACTTCCTCCCCTCTCCCATTCCACAGGCCCACCCGGGACATCCACCTTTGTCATTAGCTCAGGAGAGGATGCAAGATGAGAATCTCTGCTATTGTGTGGGGAGACTCAGTTTCCCGGGTTTCCCCCATGGACACATGTTCTTCAGCTGGGTCTGATTTTCTCCAGACAAGCTGTCTTGGGAAGGATTTGGCCAACCCTAAGAAGCTGAAGGGAAAGGGCGGAGGGGGGTTCTCTCTCTGCCCCCGACAGCCCCGAGCTGGGTCGGTCCCTCAGACCTGGCCAGGGGCAGCCCATCCCCCGGCGCCCTTCCCCGGGGCATCCAAGGGCAGGCTCGGCGCCAGCCCCACCCCGCTCGCCACTGCCCGACCATCGTCCTCCCTCGGGGGGCCTGGGCGGGACAGGGACCCGGCTGTGGGAGGCCTCCAGATCTCAGGCCTGGCACACCGTTTACCAGGCTGCTTCCTCCTCTGACGGGGGCCCAGCACACGCCCCAGGAGACTTGGCAGCCGCCCCCAGGGCTCTATCCTCTGGAACTCGTCCCCTTGGAAGGGGCCTGGCCCAGGTGCCAGGTTCGGCTGGTCGGCCAGCCTCCTTTGGAGAAAGCAGGCAAGCCGAGCCAGGCTTGCAGTGGCCCTGGCGTGACACCTGCCACCTCAGGCAGAGGGCCTCCCGCGTGCCCTCCATGGCGGGTTTCTCCCCGGAGCCGTGGCCTGGGCACTAGGAAGGCCGGGCCTCCCCGACTCCCGGGAGGAGGGGCTAGCCCAGTTGCGCCCTGGCCCCCAAACCCTCTGGTGCCATCTGCCTGTCTCGGCACTTCTGACTCCACAGAGCCTTTCCTACATCTGGGCTGCCTGCCGTGGCAAAGTGCAGGCGTGGGGTGAGGCCATGCCTTCTCTTTCCAGGAATAAGTGAGCCCCTGGCCGAAGCAGCAGGCCCAGGCAGAGCCTTGAGCTTGAAGCCCAGTAGGTCTGTGGCCCTCAGGGCCAGAGCAATGCTTTCAAGGCAGGGAAGCGGCCTGCAAGCTGAGTGGGAGTGGGGGAGGGGAGGGAGACAGCTGAAGCCGAGTCCAGAAGGGCGGCGATGGAAGAGCTGCAGCTGGGTCAGAGCCTGGAGGGAGGGCGGGGCCTTCACTGAGGACCCCCCCCCACCCCGAGGCCAGCCCTAGGCCCCGGCGGTCGCGCATGCGCCCTTGGCCTGTGCGGTGTGTGGGGGCTTGAACCCAAGCCCGCAGGGCTCCCGGAGCGGCCAGAGAAAGAAGGGCCCATGGAGAGGTAGGCGAGGTGGGCAGGGGGAGCCACCTTACTCTCCTCAGCTCCCTGAGGGAGAGAGAGAGAGACAGAGACAGAGAGAGAGATCCCTGACCTCTGAGTCTCTGCCTCCACCGCTGGCTGGTGCCAACTCACGCGCCATCCCACTTCCAGCCATCACCCCCACGCCTGCCCCGGGGCCAGCCCCACCACAGAGAGGCCGGTTGGTTCCTGCTCACCTCTGTGCCGTCCCTTCCCGACCTGACCCCAGTGCAGGGGATAAGCTTCAGACAAGTCTTTCCATGTCCCTCTGCATGACAATAGACTTCCTCCCCTCTCCCATTCCACAGGCCCACCCGGGACATCCACCTTTGTCATTAGCTCAGGAGAGGATGCAAGATGAGAATCTCTGCTATTGTGTGGGGAGACTCAGTTTCCCGGGTTTCCCCCATGGACACATGTTCTTCAGCTGGGTCTGATTTTCTCCAGACAAGCTGTCTTGGGAAGGATTTGGCCAGCCCTAAGAACCTGAAGGGAAAGGGCGGAGGGGGGTTCTCTCTCTGCCCCCGACAGCCCCGAGCTGGGTCGGTCCCTCAGACCTGGCCAGGGGCAGCCCATCCCCCGGCGCCCGTCCCCGGGGCATCCAAGGGCAGGCTCGGCGCCAGCCCCACCCCGCTCGCCACTGCCCGACCATCGTCCTCCCTCGGGGGGCCTGGGCGGGACAGGGACCCGGCTGTGGGAGGCCTCCAGATCTCAGGCCTGGCACACCGTTTACCAGGCTGCTTCCTCCTCTGACGGGGGCCCAGCACACGCCCCAGGAGACTTGGCAGCCGCCCCCAGGGCTCTATCCTCTGGAACTCGTCCCCTTGGAAGGGGCCTGGCCCAGGTGCCAGGTTCGGCTGGTCGGCCAGCCTCCTTTGGAGAAAGCAGGCAAGCCGAGCCAGGCTTGCAGTGGCCCTGGCGTGACACCTGCCACCTCAGGCAGAGGGCCTCCCGCGTGCCCTCCATGGCGGGTTTCTCCCCGGAGCCGTGGCCTGGGCACTAGGAAGGCCGGGCCTCCCCGACTCCCGGGAGGAGGGGCTAGCCCAGTTGCGCCCTGGCCCCCAAACCCTCTGGTGCCATCTGCCTGTCTCGGCACTTCTGACTCCACAGAGCCTTTCCTACATCTGGGCTGCCTGCCGTGGCAAAATGCAGGCGTGGGGTGAGGCCATGCCTTCTCTTTCCAGGAAAAAGTGAGCCCCTGGCCGAAGCAGCAGGCCCAGGCAGAGCCTTGAGCTTGAAGCCCAGTAGGTCTGTGGCCCTCAGGGCCAGAGCAATGCTTTCAAGGCAGGGAAGCGGCCTGCAAGCTGAGTGGGAGTGGGGGAGGGGAGGGAGACAGCTGAAGCCGAGTCCAGAAGGGCGGCGATGGAAGAGCTGCAGCTGGGTCAGAGCCTGGAGGGAGGGCGGGGCCTTCACTGAGGACCCCCCCCCCCTGAGGCCAGCACTAGGCCCAGGCGGTCGCGCATGCTCCCTTGGCCTGTGCGGTGTGTGGGGGCTTGAACCCAAGCCCGCAGGGCTCCCGGAGCGGCCAGAGAAAGAAGGGCCCATGGAGAGGTAGGCGAGGTGGGCAGGGGGAGCCACCTTACTCTCCTCAGCTCCCTGAGGGAGAGAGAGAGAGACAGAGACAGAGAGAGAGATCCCTGACCTCTGAGTCTCTGCCTCCACCGCTGGCTGGTGCCAACTCACGCGCCATCCCACTTCCAGCCATCACCCCCACGCCTGCCCCGGGGCCAGCCCCACCACAGAGAGGCCGGTTGGTTCCTGCTCACCTCTGTGCCGTCCCTTCCCGACCTGACCCCAGTGCAGGGGATAAGCTTCAGACAAGTCTTTCCATGTCCCTCTGCATGACAATAGACTTCCTCCCCTCTCCCATTCCACAGGCCCACCCGGGACATCCACCTTTGTCATTAGCTCAGGAGAGGATGCAAGATGAGAATCTCTGCTATTGTGTGGGGAGACTCAGTTTCCCGGGTTTCCCCCATGGACACATGTTCTTCAGCTGGGTCTGATTTTCTCCAGACAAGCTGTCTTGGGAAGGATTTGGCCAGCCCTAAGAACCTGAAGGGAAAGGGCGGAGGGGGGTTCTCTCTCTGCCCCCGACAGCCCCGAGCTGGGTCGGTCCCTCAGACCTGGCCAGGGGCAGCCCATCCCCCGGCGCCCTTCCCCGGGGCATCCAAGGGCAGGCTCGGCGCCAGCCCCACCCCGCTCGCCACTGCCCGACCATCGTCCTCCCTCGGGGGGCCTGGGCGGGACAGGGACCCGGCTGTGGGAGGCCTCCAGATCTCAGGCCTGGCACACCGTTTACCAGGCTGCTTCCTCCTCTGACGGGGGCCCAGCACACGCCCCAGGAGACTTGGCAGCCGCCCCCAGGGCTCTATCCTCTGGAACTCGTCCCCTTGGAAGGGGCCTGGCCCAGGTGCCAGGTTCGGCTGGTCGGCCAGCCTCCTTTGGAGAAAGCAGGCAAGCCGAGCCAGGCTTGCAGTGGCCCTGGCGTGACACCTGCCACCTCAGGCAGAGGGCCTCCCGCGTGCCCTCCATGGCGGGTTTCTCCCCGGAGCCGTGGCCTGGGCACTAGGAAGGCCGGGCCTCCCCGACTCCCGGGAGGAGGGGCTAGCCCAGTTGCGCCCTGGCCCCCAAACCCTCTGGTGCCATCTGCCTGTCTTGGCACTTCTGACTCCACAGAGCCTTTCCTACATCTGGGCTGCCTGCCGTGGCAAAGTGCAGGCGTGGGGTGAGGCCATGCCTTCTCTTTCCAGGAATAAGTGAGCCCCTGGCTGAAGCAGCAGGCCCAGGCAGAGCCTTGAGCTTGAAGCCCAGTAGGTCTGTGGCCCTCAGGGCCAGAGCAATGCTTTCAAGGCAGGGAAGCAGCCTGCAAGCTGAGTGGGAGTGGGGGAGGGGAGGGAGACAGCTGAAGCCGAGTCCAGAAGGGCGGCGATGGAAGAGCTGCAGCTGGGTCAGAGCCTGGAGGGAGGGCGGGGCCTTCACTGAGGACCCCCCCCACCCCGAGGCCAGCCCTAGGCCCCGGCGGTCGCGCATGCGCCCTTGGCCTGTGCGGTGTGTGGGGGCTTGAACCCAAGCCCGCAGGGCTCCCGGAGCGGCCAGAGAAAGAAGGGCCCATGGAGATGTAGGCGAGGTGGGCAGGGGGCGCCACCTTACTCTCCTCAGCTCCCTGAGGGAGAGAGAGAGAGACAGAGACAGAGAGAGTGATCCCTGACCTCTGAGTCTCTGCCTCCACCGCTGGCTGGTGCCAACTCACGCGCCATCCCACTTCCAGCCATCACACCCACGCCTGCCCCGGGGCCAGCCCCACCACAGAGAGGCCGGTTGATTCCTGCTCACCTCTGTGCCGTCCCTTCCCGACCTGACCCCAGTGCAGGGGATAAGCTTCAGACAAGTCTTTCCATGTCCCTCTGCATGACAATAGACTTCCTCCCCTCTCCCATTCCACAGGCCCACCCGGGACATCCACCTTTGTCATTAGCTCAGGAGAGGATGCAAGATGAGAATCTCTGCTATTGTGTGGGGAGACTCAGTTTCCCGGGTTTCCCCCATGGACACATGTTCTTCAGCTGGGTCTGATTTTCTCCAGACAAGCTGTCTTGGGAAGGATTTGGCCAGCCCTAAGAACCTGAAGGGAAAGGGCGGAGGGGGGTTCTCTCTCTGCCCCCGACAGCCCCGAGCTGGGTCGGTCCCTCAGACCTGGCCAGGGGCAGCCCATCCCCCGGCGCCCTTCCCCGGGGCATCCAAGGGCAGGCTCGGCGCCAGCCCCACCCCGCTCGCCACTGCCCGACCATCGTCCTCCCTCGGGGGGCCTGGGCGGGACAGGGACCCGGCTGTGGGAGGCCTCCAGATCTCAGGCCTGGCACACCGTTTACCAGGCTGCTTCCTCCTCTGACGGGGGCCCAGCACACGCCCCAGGAGACTTGGCAGCCGCCCCCAGGGCTCTATCCTCTGCAACTCGTCCCCTTGGAAGGGGCCTGGCCCAGGTGCCAGGTTCGGCTGGTCGGCCAGCCTCCTTTGGAGAAAGCAGGCAAGCCGAGCCAGGCTTGCAGTGGCCCTGGCGTGACACCTGCCACCTCAGGCAGAGGGCCTCCCGCGTGCCCTCCATGGCGGGTTTCTCCCCGGAGCCGTGGCCTGGGCACTAGGAAGGCCGGGCCTCCCCGACTCCCGGGAGGAGGGGCTAGCCCAGTTGCGCCCTGGCCCCCAAACCCTCTGGTGCCATCTGCCTGTCTCGGCACTTCTGACTCCACAGAGCCTTTCCTACATCTGGGCTGCCTGCCGTGGCAAAATGCAGGCGTGGGGTGAGGCCATGCCTTCTCTTTCCAGGAAAAAGTGAGCCCCTGGCCGAAGCAGCAGGCCCAGGCAGAGCCTTGAGCTTGAAGCCCAGTAGGTCTGTGGCCCTCAGGGCCAGAGCAATGCTTTCAAGGCAGGGAAGCGGCCTGCAAGCTGAGTGGGAGTGGGGGAGGGGAGGGAGACAGCTGAAGCCGAGTCCAGAAGGGCGGCGATGGAAGAGCTGCAGCTGGGTCAGAGCCTGGAGGGAGGGCGGGGCCTTCACTGAGGACCCCCCCCCCCTGAGGCCAGCACTAGGCCCAGGCGGTCGCGCATGCTCCCTTGGCCTGTGCGGTGTGTGGGGGCTTGAACCCAAGCCCGCAGGGCTCCCGGAGCGGCCAGAGAAAGAAGGGCCCATGGAGATGTAGGCGAGGTGGGCAGGGGGCGCCACCTTACTCTCCTCAGCTCCCTGAGGGAGAGAGAGAGAGACAGAGACAGAGAGAGAGATCCCTGACCTCTGAGTCTCTGCCTCCACCGCTGGCTGGTGCCAACTCACGCGCCATCCCACTTCCAGCCATCACCCCCACGCCTGCCCCGGGGCCAGCCCCACCACAGAGAGGCCGGTTGGTTCCTGCTCACCTCTGTGCCGTCCCTTCCCGACCTGACCCCAGTGCAGGGGATAAGCTTCAGACAAGTCTTTCCATGTCCCTCTGCATGACAATAGACTTCCTCCCCTCTCCCATTCCACAGGCCCACCCGGGACATCCACCTTTGTCATTAGCTCAGGAGAGGATGCAAGATGAGAATCTCTGCTATTGTGTGGGGAGACTCAGTTTCCCGGGTTTCCCCCATGGACACATGTTCTTCAGCTGGGTCTGATTTTCTCCAGACAAGCTGTCTTGGGAAGGATTTGGCCAGCCCTAAGAACCTGAAGGGAAAGGGCGGAGGGGGGTTCTCTCTCTGCCCCCGACAGCCCCGAGCTGGGTCGGTCCCTCAGACCTGGCCAGGGGCAGCCCATCCCCCGGCGCCCTTCCCCGGGGCATCCAAGGGCAGGCTCGGCGCCAGCCCCACCCCGCTCGCCACTGCCCGACCATCGTCCTCCCTCGGGGGGCCTGGGCGGGACAGGGACCCGGCTGTGGGAGGCCTCCAGATCTCAGGCCTGGCACACCGTTTACCAGGCTGCTTCCTCCTCTGACGGGGGCCCAGCACACGCCCCAGGAGACTTGGCAGCCGCCCCCAGGGCTCTATCCTCTGGAACTCGTCCCCTTGGAAGGGGCCTGGCCCAGGTGCCAGGTTCGGCTGGTCGGCCAGCCTCCTTTGGAGAAAGCAGGCAAGCCGAGCCAGGCTTGCAGTGGCCCTGGCGTGACACCTGCCACCTCAGGCAGAGGGCCTCCCGCGTGCCCTCCATGGCGGGTTTCTCCCCGGAGCCGTGGCCTGGGCACTAGGAAGGCCGGGCCTCCCCGACTCCCGGGAGGAGGGGCTAGCCCAGTTGCGCCCTGGCCCCCAAACCCTCTGGTGCCATCTGCCTGTCTCGGCACTTCTGACTCCACAGAGCCTTTCCTACATCTGGGCTGCCTGCCGTGGCAAAATGCAGGCGTGGGGTGAGGCCATGCCTTCTCTTTCCAGGAAAAAGTGAGCCCCTGGCCGAAGCAGCAGGCCCAGGCAGAGCCTTGAGCTTGAAGCCCAGTAGGTCTGTGGCCCTCAGGGCCAGAGCAATGCTTTCAAGGCAGGGAAGCGGCCTGCAAGCTGAGTGGGAGTGGGGGAGGGGAGGGAGACAGCTGAAGCCGAGTCCAGAAGGGCGGCGATGGAAGAGCTGCAGCTGGGTCAGAGCCTGGAGGGAGGGCGGGGCCTTCACTGAGGACCCCCCCCCCTGAGGCCAGCACTAGGCCCAGGCGGTCGCGCATGCTCCCTTGGCCTGTGCGGTGTGTGGGGGCTTGAACCCAAGCCCGCAGGGCTCCCGGAGCGGCCAGAGAAAGAAGGGCCCATGGAGAGGTAGGCGAGGTGGGCAGGGGGAGCCACCTTACTCTCCTCAGCTCCCTGAGGGAGAGAGAGAGAGACAGAGACAGAGAGAGAGATCCCTGACCTCTGAGTCTCTGCCTCCACCGCTGGCTGGTGCCAACTCACGCGCCATCCCACTTCCAGCCATCACCCCCACGCCTGCCCCGGGGCCAGCCCCACCACAGAGAGGCCGGTTGGTTCCTGCTCACCTCTGTGCCGTCCCTTCCCGACCTGACCCCAGTGCAGGGGATAAGCTTCAGACAAGTCTTTCCATGTCCCTCTGCATGACAATAGACTTCCTCCCCTCTCCCATTCCACAGGCCCACCCGGGACATCCACCTTTGTCATTAGCTCAGGAGAGGATGCAAGATGAGAATCTCTGCTATTGTGTGGGGAGACTCAGTTTCCCGGGTTTCCCCCATGGACACATGTTCTTCAGCTGGGTCTGATTTTCTCCAGACAAGCTGTCTTGGGAAGGATTTGGCCAGCCCTAAGAACCTGAAGGGAAAGGGCGGAGGGGGGTTCTCTCTCTGCCCCCGACAGCCCCGAGCTGGGTCGGTCCCTCAGACCTGGCCAGGGGCAGCCCATCCCCCGGCGCCCTTCCCCGGGGCATCCAAGGGCAGGCTCGGCGCCAGCCCCACCCCGCTCGCCACTGCCCGACCATCGTCCTCCCTCGGGGGGCCTGGGCGGGACAGGGACCCGGCTGTGGGAGGCCTCCAGATCTCAGGCCTGGCACACCGTTTACCAGGCTGCTTCCTCCTCTGACGGGGGCCCAGCACACGCCCCAGGAGACTTGGCAGCCGCCCCCAGGGCTCTATCCTCTGGAACTCGTCCCCTTGGAAGGGGCCTGGCCCAGGTGCCAGGTTCGGCTGGTCGGCCAGCCTCCTTTGGAGAAAGCAGGCAAGCCGAGCCAGGCTTGCAGTGGCCCTGGCGTGACACCTGCCACCTCAGGCAGAGGGCCTCCCGCGTGCCCTCCATGGCGGGTTTCTCCCCGGAGCCGTGGCCTGGGCACTAGGAAGGCCGGGCCTCCCCGACTCCCGGGAGGAGGGGCTAGCCCAGTTGCGCCCTGGCCCCCAAACCCTCTGGTGCCATCTGCCTGTCTCGGCACTTCTGACTCCACAGAGCCTTTCCTACATCTGGGCTGCCTGCCGTGGCAAAGTGCAGGCGTGGGGTGAGGCCATGCCTTCTCTTTCCAGGAATAAGTGAGCCCCTGGCTGAAGCAGCAGGCCCAGGCAGAGCCTTGAGCTTGAAGCCCAGTAGGTCTGTGGCCCTCAGGGCCAGAGCAATGCTTTCAAGGCAGGGAAGCAGCCTGCAAGCTGAGTGGGAGTGGGGGAGGGGAGGGAGACAGCTGAAGCCGAGTCCAGAAGGGCGGCGATGGAAGAGCTGCAGCTGGGTCAGAGCCTGGAGGGAGGGCGGGGCCTTCACTGAGGACCCCCCCCACCCCGAGGCCAGCCCTAGGCCCCGGCGGTCGCGCATGCGCCCTTGGCCTGTGCGGTGTGTGGGGGCTTGAACCCAAGCCCGCAGGGCTCCCGGAGCGGCCAGAGAAAGAAGGGCCCATGGAGATGTAGGCGAGGTGGGCAGGGGGCGCCACCTTACTCTCCTCAGCTCCCTGAGGGAGAGAGAGAGAGACAGAGACAGAGAGAGTGATCCCTGACCTCTGAGTCTCTGCCTCCACCGCTGGCTGGTGCCAACTCACGCGCCATCCCACTTCCAGCCATCACACCCACGCCTGCCCCGGGGCCAGCCCCACCACAGAGAGGCCGGTTGATTCCTGCTCACCTCTGTGCCGTCCCTTCCCGACCTGACCCCAGTGCAGGGGATAAGCTTCCGACAAGTCTTTCCATGTCCCTCTGCATGACAATAGACTTCCTCCCCTCTCCCATTCCACAGGCCCACCCGGGACATCCACCTTTGTCATTAGCTCAGGAGAGGATGCAAGATGAGAATCTCTGCTATTGTGTGGGGAGACTCAGTTTCCCGGGTTTCCCCCATGGACACATGTTCTTCAGCTGGGTCTGATTTTCTCCAGACAAGCTGTCTTGGGAAGGATTTGGCCAGCCCTAAGAACCTGAAGGGAAAGGGCGGAGGGGGGTTCTCTCTCTGCCCCCGACAGCCCCGAGCTGGGTCGGTCCCTCAGACCTGGCCAGGGGCAGCCCATCCCCCGGCGCCCTTCCCCGGGGCATCCAAGGGCAGGCTCGGCGCCAGCCCCACCCCGCTCGCCACTGCCCGACCATCGTCCTCCCTCGGGGGGCCTGGGCGGGACAGGGACCCGGCTGTGGGAGGCCTCCAGATCTCAGGCCTGGCACACCGTTTACCAGGCTGCTTCCTCCTCTGACGGGGGCCCAGCACACGCCCCAGGAGACTTGGCAGCCGCCCCCAGGGCTCTATCCTCTGCAACTCGTCCCCTTGGAAGGGGCCTGGCCCAGGTGCCAGGTTCGGCTGGTCGGCCAGCCTCCTTTGGAGAAAGCAGGCAAGCCGAGCCAGGCTTGCAGTGGCCCTGGCGTGACACCTGCCACCTCAGGCAGAGGGCCTCCCGCGTGCCCTCCATGGCGGGTTTCTCCCCGGAGCCGTGGCCTGGGCACTAGGAAGGCCGGGCCTCCCCGACTCCCGGGAGGAGGGGCTAGCCCAGTTGCGCCCTGGCCCCCAAACCCTCTGGTGCCATCTGCCTGTCTCGGCACTTCTGACTCCACAGAGCCTTTCCTACATCTGGGCTGCCTGCCGTGGCAAAATGCAGGCGTGGGGTGAGGCCATGCCTTCTCTTTCCAGGAAAAAGTGAGCCCCTGGCCGAAGCAGCAGGCCCAGGCAGAGCCTTGAGCTTGAAGCCCAGTAGGTCTGTGGCCCTCAGGGCCAGAGCAATGCTTTCAAGGCAGGGAAGCGGCCTGCAAGCTGAGTGGGAGTGGGGGAGGGGAGGGAGACAGCTGAAGCCGAGTCCAGAAGGGCGGCGATGGAAGAGCTGCAGCTGGGTCAGAGCCTGGAGGGAGGGCGGGGCCTTCACTGAGGACCCCCCCCCCCTGAGGCCAGCACTAGGCCCAGGCGGTCGCGCATGCTCCCTTGGCCTGTGCGGTGTGTGGGGGCTTGAACCCAAGCCCGCAGGGCTCCCGGAGCGGCCAGAGAAAGAAGGGCCCATGGAGAGGTAGGCGAGGTGGGCAGGGGGAGCCACCTTACTCTCCTCAGCTCCCTGAGGGAGAGAGAGAGAGACAGAGACAGAGAGAGAGATCCCTGACCTCTGAGTCTCTGCCTCCACCGCTGGCTGGTGCCAACTCACGCGCCATCCCACTTCCAGCCATCACCCCCACGCCTGCCCCGGGGCCAGCCCCACCACAGAGAGGCCGGTTGGTTCCTGCTCACCTCTGTGCCGTCCCTTCCCGACCTGACCCCAGTGCAGGGGATAAGCTTCAGACAAGTCTTTCCATGTCCCTCTGCATGACAATAGACTTCCTCCCCTCTCCCATTCCACAGGCCCACCCGGGACATCCACCTTTGTCATTAGCTCAGGAGAGGATGCAAGATGAGAATCTCTGCTATTGTGTGGGGAGACTCAGTTTCCCGGGTTTCCCCCATGGACACATGTTCTTCAGCTGGGTCTGATTTTCTCCAGACAAGCTGTCTTGGGAAGGATTTGGCCAGCCCTAAGAAGCTGAAGGGAAAGGGCGGAGGGGGGTTCTCTCTCTGCCCCCGACAGCCCCGAGCTGGGTCGGTCCCTCAGACCTGGCCAGGGGCAGCCCATCCCCCGGCGCCCTTCCCCGGGGCATCCAAGGGCAGGCTCGGCGCCAGCCCCACCCCGCTCGCCACTGCCCGACCATCGTCCTCCCTCGGGGGGCCTGGGCGGGACAGGGACCCGGCTGTGGGAGGCCTCCAGATCTCAGGCCTGGCACACCGTTTACCAGGCTGCTTCCTCCTCTGACGGGGGCCCAGCACACGCCCCAGGAGACTTGGCAGCCGCCCCCAGGGCTCTATCCTCTGCAACTCGTCCCCTTGGAAGGGGCCTGGCCCAGGTGCCAGGTTCGGCTGGTCGGCCAGCCTCCTTTGGAGAAAGCAGGCAAGCCGAGCCAGGCTTGCAGTGGCCCTGGCGTGACACCTGCCACCTCAGGCAGAGGGCCTCCCGCGTGCCCTCCATGGCGGGTTTCTCCCCGGAGCCGTGGCCTGGGCACTAGGAAGGCCGGGCCTCCCCGACTCCCGGGAGGAGGGGCTAGCCCAGTTGCGCCCTGGCCCCCAAACCCTCTGGTGCCATCTGCCTGTCTCGGCACTTCTGACTCCACAGAGCCTTTCCTACATCTGGGCTGCCTGCCGTGGCAAAATGCAGGCGTGGGGTGAGGCCATGCCTTCTCTTTCCAGGAAAAAGTGAGCCCCTGGCCGAAGCAGCAGGCCCAGGCAGAGCCTTGAGCTTGAAGCCCAGTAGGTCTGTGGCCCTCAGGGCCAGAGCAATGCTTTCAAGGCAGGGAAGCGGCCTGCAAGCTGAGTGGGAGTGGGGGAGGGGAGGGAGACAGCTGAAGCCGAGTCCAGAAGGGCGGCGATGGAAGAGCTGCAGCTGGGTCAGAGCCTGGAGGGAGGGCGGGGCCTTCACTGAGGACCCCCCCCCCCTGAGGCCAGCACTAGGCCCAGGCGGTCGCGCATGCTCCCTTGGCCTGTGCGGTGTGTGGGGGCTTGAACCCAAGCCCGCAGGGCTCCCGGAGCGGCCAGAGAAAGAAGGGCCCATGGAGAGGTAGGCGAGGTGGGCAGGGGGAGCCACCTTACTCTCCTCAGCTCCCTGAGGGAGAGAGAGAGAGACAGAGACAGAGAGAGAGATCCCTGACCTCTGAGTCTCTGCCTCCACCGCTGGCTGGTGCCAACTCACGCGCCATCCCACTTCCAGCCATCACCCCCACGCCTGCCCCGGGGCCAGCCCCACCACAGAGAGGCCGGTTGGTTCCTGCTCACCTCTGTGCCGTCCCTTCCCGACCTGACCCCAGTGCAGGGGATAAGCTTCAGACAAGTCTTTCCATGTCCCTCTGCATGACAATAGACTTCCTCCCCTCTCCCATTCCACAGGCCCACCCGGGACATCCACCTTTGTCATTAGCTCAGGAGAGGATGCAAGATGAGAATCTCTGCTATTGTGTGGGGAGACTCAGTTTCCCGGGTTTCCCCCATGGACACATGTTCTTCAGCTGGGTCTGATTTTCTCCAGACAAGCTGTCTTGGGAAGGATTTGGCCAGCCCTAAGAAGCTGAAGGGAAAGGGCGGAGGGGGGTTCTCTCTCTGCCCCCGACAGCCCCGAGCTGGGTCGGTCCCTCAGACCTGGCCAGGGGCAGCCCATCCCCCGGCGCCCTTCCCCGGGGCATCCAAGGGCAGGCTCGGCGCCAGCCCCACCCCGCTCGCCACTGCCCGACCATCGTCCTCCCTCGGGGGGCCTGGGCGGGACAGGGACCCGGCTGTGGGAGGCCTCCAGATCTCAGGCCTGGCACACCGTTTACCAGGCTGCTTCCTCCTCTGACGGGGGCCCAGCACACGCCCCAGGAGACTTGGCAGCCGCCCCCAGGGCTCTATCCTCTGGAACTCGTCCCCTTGGAAGGGGCCTGGCCCAGGTGCCAGGTTCGGCTGGTCGGCCAGCCTCCTTTGGAGAAAGCAGGCAAGCCGAGCCAGGCTTGCAGTGGCCCTGGCGTGACACCTGCCACCTCAGGCAGAGGGCCTCCCGCGTGCCCTCCATGGCGGGTTTCTCCCCGGAGCCGTGGCCTGGGCACTAGGAAGGCCGGGCCTCCCCGACTCCCGGGAGGAGGGGCTAGCCCAGTTGCGCCCTGGCCCCCAAACCCTCTGGTGCCATCTGCCTGTCTCGGCACTTCTGACTCCACAGAGCCTTTCCTACATCTGGGCTGCCTGCCGTGGCAAAGTGCAGGCGTGGGGTGAGGCCATGCCTTCTCTTTCCAGGAATAAGTGAGCCCCTGGCCGAAGCAGCAGGCCCAGGCAGAGCCTTGAGCTTGAAGCCCAGTAGGTCTGTGGCCCTCAGGGCCAGAGCAATGCTTTCAAGGCAGGGAAGCGGCCTGCAAGCTGAGTGGGAGTGGGGGAGGGGAGGGAGACAGCTGAAGCCGAGTCCAGAAGGGCGGCGATGGAAGAGCTGCAGCTGGGTCAGAGCCTGGAGGGAGGGCGGGGCCTTCACTGAGGACCCCCCCCACCCCGAGGCCAGCCCTAGGCCCCGGCGGTCGCGCATGCGCCCTTGGCCTGTGCGGTGTGTGGGGGCTTGAACCCAAGCCCGCAGGGCTCCCGGAGCGGCCAGAGAAAGAAGGGCCCATGGAGATGTAGGCGAGGTGGGCAGGGGGCGCCACCTTACTCTCCTCAGCTCCCTGAGGGAGAGAGAGAGAGACAGAGACAGAGAGAGAGATCCCTGACCTCTGAGTCTCTGCCTCCACCGCTGGCTGGTGCCAACTCACGCGCCATCCCACTTCCAGCCATCACCCCCACGCCTGCCCCGGGGCCAGCCCCACCACAGAGAGGCCGGTTGGTTCCTGCTCACCTCTGTGCCGTCCCTTCCCGACCTGACCCCAGTGCAGGGGATAAGCTTCAGACAAGTCTTTCCATGTCCCTCTGCATGACAATAGACTTCCTCCCCTCTCCCATTCCACAGGCCCACCCGGGACATCCACCTTTGTCATTAGCTCAGGAGAGGATGCAAGATGAGAATCTCTGCTATTGTGTGGGGAGACTCAGTTTCCCGGGTTTCCCCCATGGACACATGTTCTTCAGCTGGGTCTGATTTTCTCCAGACAAGCTGTCTTGGGAAGGATTTGGCCAGCCCTAAGAACCTGAAGGGAAAGGGCGGAGGGGGGTTCTCTCTCTGCCCCCGACAGCCCCGAGCTGGGTCGGTCCCTCAGACCTGGCCAGGGGCAGCCCATCCCCCGGCGCCCTTCCCCGGGGCATCCAAGGGCAGGCTCGGCGCCAGCCCCACCCCGCTCGCCACTGCCCGACCATCGTCCTCCCTCGGGGGGCCTGGGCGGGACAGGGACCCGGCTGTGGGAGGCCTCCAGATCTCAGGCCTGGCACACCGTTTACCAGGCTGCTTCCTCCTCTGACGGGGGCCCAGCACACGCCCCAGGAGACTTGGCAGCCGCCCCCAGGGCTCTATCCTCTGGAACTCGTCCCCTTGGAAGGGGCCTGGCCCAGGTGCCAGGTTCGGCTGGTCGGCCAGCCTCCTTTGGAGAAAGCAGGCAAGCCGAGCCAGGCTTGCAGTGGCCCTGGCGTGACACCTGCCACCTCAGGCAGAGGGCCTCCCGCGTGCCCTCCATGGCGGGTTTCTCCCCGGAGCCGTGGCCTGGGCACTAGGAAGGCCGGGCCTCCCCGACTCCCGGGAGGAGGGGCTAGCCCAGTTGCGCCCTGGCCCCCAAACCCTCTGGTGCCATCTGCCTGTCTCGGCACTTCTGACTCCACAGAGCCTTTCCTACATCTGGGCTGCCTGCCGTGGCAAAATGCAGGCGTGGGGTGAGGCCATGCCTTCTCTTTCCAGGAAAAAGTGAGCCCCTGGCCGAAGCAGCAGGCCCAGGCAGAGCCTTGAGCTTGAAGCCCAGTAGGTCTGTGGCCCTCAGGGCCAGAGCAATGCTTTCAAGGCAGGGAAGCGGCCTGTAAGCTGAGTGGGAGTGGGGGAGGGGAGGGAGACAGCTGAAGCCGAGTCCAGAAGGGCGGCGATGGAAGAGCTGCAGCTGGGTCAGAGCCTGGAGGGAGGGCGGGGCCTTCACTGAGGACCCCCCCCCCTGAGGCCAGCACTAGGCCCAGGCGGTCGCGCATGCTCCCTTGGCCTGTGCGGTGTGTGGGGGCTTGAACCCAAGCCCGCAGGGCTCCCGGAGCGGCCAGAGAAAGAAGGGCCCATGGAGAGGTAGGCGAGGTGGGCAGGGGGAGCCACCTTACTCTCCTCAGCTCCCTGAGGGAGAGAGAGAGAGACAGAGACAGAGAGAGAGATCCCTGACCTCTGAGTCTCTGCCTCCACCGCTGGCTGGTGCCAACTCACGCGCCATCCCACTTCCAGCCATCACCCCCACGCCTGCCCCGGGGCCAGCCCCACCACAGAGAGGCCGGTTGGTTCCTGCTCACCTCTGTGCCGTCCCTTCCCGACCTGACCCCAGTGCAGGGGATAAGCTTCAGACAAGTCTTTCCATGTCCCTCTGCATGACAATAGACTTCCTCCCCTCTCCCATTCCACAGGCCCACCCGGGACATCCACCTTTGTCATTAGCTCAGGAGAGGATGCAAGATGAGAATCTCTGCTATTGTGTGGGGAGACTCAGTTTCCCGGGTTTCCCCCATGGACACATGTTCTTCAGCTGGGTCTGATTTTCTCCAGACAAGCTGTCTTGGGAAGGATTTGGCCAGCCCTAAGAAGCTGAAGGGAAAGGGCGGAGGGGGGTTCTCTCTCTGCCCCCGACAGCCCCGAGCTGGGTCGGTCCCTCAGACCTGGCCAGGGGCAGCCCATCCCCCGGCGCCCTTCCCCGGGGCATCCAAGGGCAGGCTCGGCGCCAGCCCCACCCCGCTCGCCACTGCCCGACCATCGTCCTCCCTCGGGGGGCCTGGGCGGGACAGGGACCCGGCTGTGGGAGGCCTCCAGATCTCAGGCCTGGCACACCGTTTACCAGGCTGCTTCCTCCTCTGACGGGGGCCCAGCACACGCCCCAGGAGACTTGGCAGCCGCCCCCAGGGCTCTATCCTCTGGAACTCGTCCCCTTGGAAGGGGCCTGGCCCAGGTGCCAGGTTCGGCTGGTCGGCCAGCCTCCTTTGGAGAAAGCAGGCAAGCCGAGCCAGGCTTGCAGTGGCCCTGGCGTGACACCTGCCACCTCAGGCAGAGGGCCTCCCGCGTGCCCTCCATGGCGGGTTTCTCCCCGGAGCCGTGGCCTGGGCACTAGGAAGGCCGGGCCTCCCCGACTCCCGGGAGGAGGGGCTAGCCCAGTTGCGCCCTGGCCCCCAAACCCTCTGGTGCCATCTGCCTGTCTCGGCACTTCTGACTCCACAGAGCCTTTCCTACATCTGGGCTGCCTGCCGTGGCAAAGTGCAGGCGTGGGGTGAGGCCATGCCTTCTCTTTCCAGGAAAAAGTGAGCCCCTGGCCGAAGCAGCAGGCCCAGGCAGAGCCTTGAGCTTGAAGCCCAGTAGGTCTGTGGCCCTCAGGGCCAGAGCAATGCTTTCAAGGCAGGGAAGCGGCCTGCAAGCTGAGTGGGAGTGGGGGAGGGGAGGGAGACAGCTGAAGCCGAGTCCAGAAGGGCGGCGATGGAAGAGCTGCAGCTGGGTCAGAGCCTGGAGGGAGGGCGGGGCCTTCACTGAGGACCCCCCCCCCCCCGAGGCCAGCCCTAGGCCCAGGCGGTCGCGCATGCGCCCTTGGCCTGTGCGGTGTGTGGGGGCTTGAACCCAAGCCCGCAGGGCTCCCGGAGCGGCCAGAGAAAGAAGGGCCCATGGAGAGGTAGGCGAGGTGGGCAGGGGGCGCCACCTTACTCTCCTCAGCTCCCTGAGGGAGAGAGAGAGAGACAGAGACAGAGAGAGAGATCCCTGACCTCTGAGTCTCTGCCTCCACCGCTGGCTGGTGCCAACTCACGCGCCATCCCACTTCCAGCCATCACCCCCACGCCTGCCCCGGGGCCAGCCCCACCACAGAGAGGCCGGTTGGTTCCTGCTCACCTCTGTGCCGTCCCTTCCCGACCTGACCCCAGTGCAGGGGATAAGCTTCAGACAAGTCTTTCCATGTCCCTCTGCATGACAATAGACTTCCTCCCCTCTCCCATTCCACAGGCCCACCCGGGACATCCACCTTTGTCATTAGCTCAGGAGAGGATGCAAGATGAGAATCTCTGCTATTGTGTGGGGAGACTCAGTTTCCCGGGTTTCCCCCATGGACACATGTTCTTCAGCTGGGTCTGATTTTCTCCAGACAAGCTGTCTTGGGAAGGATTTGGCCAGCCCTAAGAAGCTGAAGGGAAAGGGCGGAGGGGGGTTCTCTCTCTGCCCCCGACAGCCCCGAGCTGGGTCGGTCCCTCAGACCTGGCCAGGGGCAGCCCATCCCCCGGCGCCCTTCCCCGGGGCATCCAAGGGCAGGCTCGGCGCCAGCCCCACCCCGCTCGCCACTGCACGACCATCGTCCTCCCTCGGGGGGCCTGGGCGGGACAGGGACCCGGCTGTGGGAGGCCTCCAGATCTCAGGCCTGGCACACCGTTTACCAGGCTGCTTCCTCCTCTGACGGGGGCCCAGCACACGCCCCAGGAGACTTGGCAGCCGCCCCCAGGGCTCTATCCTCTGCAACTCGTCCCCTTGGAAGGGGCCTGGCCCAGGTGCCATGTTCGGCTGGTCGGCCAGCCTCCTTTGGAGAAAGCAGGCAAGCCGAGCCAGGCTTGCAGTGGCCCTGGCGTGACACCTGCCACCTCAGGCAGAGGGCCTCCCGCGTGCCCTCCATGGCGGGTTTCTCCCCGGAGCCGTGGCCTGGGCACTAGGAAGGCCGGGCCTCCCCGACTCCCGGGAGGAGGGGCTAGCCCAGTTGCGCCCTGGCCCCCAAACCCTCTGGTGCCATCTGCCTGTCTCGGCACTTCTGACTCCACAGAGCCTTTCCTACATCTGGGCTGCCTGCCGTGGCAAAGTGCAGGCGTGGGGTGAGGCCATGCCTTCTCTTTCCAGGAAAAAGTGAGCCCCTGGCCGAAGCAGCAGGCCCAGGCAGAGCCTTGAGCTTGAAGCCCAGTAGGTCTGTGGCCCTCAGGGCCAGAGCAATGCTTTCAAGGCAGGGAAGCGGCCTGCAAGCTGAGTGGGAGTGGGGGAGGGGAGGGAGACAGCTGAAGCCGAGTCCAGAAGGGCGGCGATGGAAGAGCTGCAGCTGGGTCAGAGCCTGGAGGGAGGGCGGGGCCTTCACTGAGGACCCCCCCCCCCCCGAGGCCAGCCCTAGGCCCAGGCGGTCGCGCATGCGCCCTTGGCCTGTGCGGTGTGTGGGGGCTTGAACCCAAGCCCGCAGGGCTCCCGGAGCGGCCAGAGAAAGAAGGGCCCATGGAGAGGTAGGCGAGGTGGGCAGGGGGCGCCACCTTACTCTCCTCAGCTCCCTGAGGGAAAGAGAGAGAGACAGAGACAGAGAGAGAGATCCCTGACCTCTGAGTCTCTGCCTCCACCGCTGGCTGGTGCCAACTCACGCGCCATCCCACTTCCAGCCATCACCCCCACGCCTGCCCCGGGGCCAGCCCCACCACAGAGAGGCCGGTTGGTTCCTGCTCACCTCTGTGCCGTCCCTTCCCGACCTGACCCCAGTGCAGGGGATAAGCTTCAGACAAGTCTTTCCATGTCCCTCTGCATGACAATAGACTTCCTCCCCTCTCCCATTCCACAGGCCCACCCGGGACATCCACCTTTGTCATTAGCTCAGGAGAGGATGCAAGATGAGAATCTCTGCTATTGTGTGGGGAGACTCAGTTTCCCGGGTTTCCCCCATGGACACATGTTCTTCAGCTGGGTCTGATTTTCTCCAGACAAGCTGTCTTGGGAAGGATTTGGCCAGCCCTAAGAACCTGAAGGGAAAGGGCGGAGGGGGGTTCTCTCTCTGCCCCCGACAGCCCCGAGCTGGGTCGGTCCCTCAGACCTGGCCAGGGGCAGCCCATCCCCCGGCGCCCTTCCCCGGGGCATCCAAGGGCAGGCTCGGCGCCAGCCCCACCCCGCTCGCCACTGCCCGACCATCGTCCTCCCTCGGGGGGCCTGGGCGGGACAGGGACCCGGCTGTGGGAGGCCTCCAGATCTCAGGCCTGGCACACCGTTTACCAGGCTGCTTCCTCCTCTGACGGGGGCCCAGCACACGCCCCAGGAGACTTGGCAGCCGCCCCCAGGGCTCTATCCTCTGGAACTCGTCCCCTTGGAAGGGGCCTGGCCCAGGTGCCAGGTTCGGCTGGTCGGCCAGCCTCCTTTGGAGAAAGCAGGCAAGCCGAGCCAGGCTTGCAGTGGCCCTGGCGTGACACCTGCCACCTCAGGCAGAGGGCCTCCCGCGTGCCCTCCATGGCGGGTTTCTCCCCGGAGCCGTGGCCTGGGCACTAGGAAGGCCGGGCCTCCCCGACTCCCGGGAGGAGGGGCTAGCCCAGTTGCGCCCTGGCCCCCAAACCCTCTGGTGCCATCTGCCTGTCTCGGCACTTCTGACTCCACAGAGCCTTTCCTACATCTGGGCTGCCTGCCGTGGCAAAGTGCAGGCGTGGGGTGAGGCCATGCCTTCTCTTTCCAGGAATAAGTGAGCCCCTGGCCGAAGCAGCAGGCCCAGGCAGAGCCTTGAGCTTGAAGCCCAGTAGGTCTGTGGCCCTCAGGGCCAGAGCAATGCTTTCAAGGCAGGGAAGCGGCCTGCAAGCTGAGTGGGAGTGGGGGAGGGGAGGGAGACAGCTGAAGCCGAGTCCAGAAGGGCGGCGATGGAAGAGCTGCAGCTGGGTCAGAGCCTGGAGGGAGGGCGGGGCCTTCACTGAGGACCCCCCCCACCCCGAGGCCAGCCCTAGGCCCCGGCGGTCGCGCATGCGCCCTTGGCCTGTGCGGTGTGTGGGGGCTTGAACCCAAGCCCGCAGGGCTCCCGGAGCGGCCAGAGAAAGAAGGGCCCATGGAGATGTAGGCGAGGTGGGCAGGGGGCGCCACCTTACTCTCCTCAGCTCCCTGAGGGAGAGAGAGAGAGACAGAGACAGAGAGAGAGATCCCTGACCTCTGAGTCTCTGCCTCCACCGCTGGCTGGTGCCAACTCACGCGCCATCCCACTTCCAGCCATCACCCCCACGCCTGCCCCGGGGCCAGCCCCACCACAGAGAGGCCGGTTGGTTCCTGCTCACCTCTGTGCCGTCCCTTCCCGACCTGACCCCAGTGCAGGGGATAAGCTTCAGACAAGTCTTTCCATGTCCCTCTGCATGACAATAGACTTCCTCCCCTCTCCCATTCCACAGGCCCACCCGGGACATCCACCTTTGTCATTAGCTCAGGAGAGGATGCAAGATGAGAATCTCTGCTATTGTGTGGGGAGACTCAGTTTCCCGGGTTTCCCCCATGGACACATGTTCTTCAGCTGGGTCTGATTTTCTCCAGACAAGCTGTCTTGGGAAGGATTTGGCCAGCCCTAAGAACCTGAAGGGAAAGGGCGGAGGGGGGTTCTCTCTCTGCCCCCGACAGCCCCGAGCTGGGTCGGTCCCTCAGACCTGGCCAGGGGCAGCCCATCCCCCGGCGCCCTTCCCCGGGGCATCCAAGGGCAGGCTCGGCGCCAGCCCCACCCCGCTCGCCACTGCCCGACCATCGTCCTCCCTCGGGGGGCCTGGGCGGGACAGGGACCCGGCTGTGGGAGGCCTCCAGATCTCAGGCCTGGCACACCGTTTACCAGGCTGCTTCCTCCTCTGACGGGGGCCCAGCACACGCCCCAGGAGACTTGGCAGCCGCCCCCAGGGCTCTATCCTCTGGAACTCGTCCCCTTGGAAGGGGCCTGGCCCAGGTGCCAGGTTCGGCTGGTCGGCCAGCCTCCTTTGGAGAAAGCAGGCAAGCCGAGCCAGGCTTGCAGTGGCCCTGGCGTGACACCTGCCACCTCAGGCAGAGGGCCTCCCGCGTGCCCTCCATGGCGGGTTTCTCCCCGGAGCCGTGGCCTGGGCACTAGGAAGGCCGGGCCTCCCCGACTCCCGGGAGGAGGGGCTAGCCCAGTTGCGCCCTGGCCCCCAAACCCTCTGGTGCCATCTGCCTGTCTCGGCACTTCTGACTCCACAGAGCCTTTCCTACATCTGGGCTGCCTGCCGTGGCAAAGTGCAGGCGTGGGGTGAGGCCATGCCTTCTCTTTCCAGGAATAAGTGAGCCCCTGGCCGAAGCAGCAGGCCCAGGCAGAGCCTTGAGCTTGAAGCCCAGTAGGTCTGTGGCCCTCAGGGCCAGAGCAATGCTTTCAAGGCAGGGAAGCGGCCTGCAAGCTGAGTGGGAGTGGGGGAGGGGAGGGAGACAGCTGAAGCCGAGTCCAGAAGGGCGGCGATGGAAGAGCTGCAGCTGGGTCAGAGCCTGGAGGGAGGGCGGGGCCTTCACTGAGGACCCCCCCCACCCCGAGGCCAGCCCTAGGCCCCGGCGGTCGCGCATGCGCCCTTGGCCTGTGCGGTGTGTGGGGGCTTGAACCCAAGCCCGCAGGGCTCCCGGAGCGGCCAGAGAAAGAAGGGCCCATGGAGATGTAGGCGAGGTGGGCAGGGGGCGCCACCTTACTCTCCTCAGCTCCCTGAGGGAGAGAGAGAGAGACAGAGACAGAGAGAGAGATCCCTGACCTCTGAGTCTCTGCCTCCACCGCTGGCTGGTGCCAACTCACGCGCCATCCCACTTCCAGCCATCACCCCCACGCCTGCCCCGGGGCCAGCCCCACCACAGAGAGGCCGGTTGGTTCCTGCTCACCTCTGTGCCGTCCCTTCCCGACCTGACCCCAGTGCAGGGGATAAGCTTCAGACAAGTCTTTCCATGTCCCTCTGCATGACAATAGACTTCCTCCCCTCTCCCATTCCACAGGCCCACCCGGGACATCCACCTTTGTCATTAGCTCAGGAGAGGATGCAAGATGAGAATCTCTGCTATTGTGTGGGGAGACTCAGTTTCCCGGGTTTCCCCCATGGACACATGTTCTTCAGCTGGGTCTGATTTTCTCCAGACAAGCTGTCTTGGGAAGGATTTGGCCAGCCCTAAGAACCTGAAGGGAAAGGGCGGAGGGGGGTTCTCTCTCTGCCCCCGACAGCCCCGAGCTGGGTCGGTCCCTCAGACCTGGCCAGGGGCAGCCCATCCCCCGGCGCCCTTCCCCGGGGCATCCAAGGGCAGGCTCGGCGCCAGCCCCACCCCGCTCGCCACTGCCCGACCATCGTCCTCCCTCGGGGGGCCTGGGCGGGACAGGGACCCGGCTGTGGGAGGCCTCCAGATCTCAGGCCTGGCACACCGTTTACCAGGCTGCTTCCTCCTCTGACGGGGGCCCAGCACACGCCCCAGGAGACTTGGCAGCCGCCCCCAGGGCTCTATCCTCTGGAACTCGTCCCCTTGGAAGGGGCCTGGCCCAGGTGCCAGGTTCGGCTGGTCGGCCAGCCTCCTTTGGAGAAAGCAGGCAAGCCGAGCCAGGCTTGCAGTGGCCCTGGCGTGACACCTGCCACCTCAGGCAGAGGGCCTCCCGCGTGCCCTCCATGGCGGGTTTCTCCCCGGAGCCGTGGCCTGGGCACTAGGAAGGCCGGGCCTCCCCGACTCCCGGGAGGAGGGGCTAGCCCAGTTGCGCCCTGGCCCCCAAACCCTCTGGTGCCATCTGCCTGTCTCGGCACTTCTGACTCCACAGAGCCTTTCCTACATCTGGGCTGCCTGCCGTGGCAAAATGCAGGCGTGGGGTGAGGCCATGCCTTCTCTTTCCAGGAAAAAGTGAGCCCCTGGCCGAAGCAGCAGGCCCAGGCAGAGCCTTGAGCTTGAAGCCCAGTAGGTCTGTGGCCCTCAGGGCCAGAGCAATGCTTTCAAGGCAGGGAAGCGGCCTGCAAGCTGAGTGGGAGTGGGGGAGGGGAGGGAGACAGCTGAAGCCGAGTCCAGAAGGGCGGCGATGGAAGAGCTGCAGCTGGGTCAGAGCCTGGAGGGAGGGCGGGGCCTTCACTGAGGACCCCCCCCCCCTGAGGCAAGCACTAGGCCCAGGCGGTCGCGCATGCTCCCTTGGCCTGTGCGGTGTGTGGGGGCTTGAACCCAAGCCCGCAGGGCTCCCGGAGCGGCCAGAGAAAGAAGGGCCCATGGAGAGGTAGGCGAGGTGGGCAGGGGGAGCCACCTTACTCTCCTCAGCTCCCTGAGGGAGAGAGAGAGAGACAGAGACAGAGAGAGAGATCCCTGACCTCTGAGTCTCTGCCTCCACCGCTGGCTGGTGCCAACTCACGCGCCATCCCACTTCCAGCCATCACCCCCACGCCTGCCCCGGGGCCAGCCCCACCACAGAGAGGCCGGTTGGTTCCTGCTCACCTCTGTGCCGTCCCTTCCCGACCTGACCCCAGTGCAGGGGATAAGCTTCAGACAAGTCTTTCCATGTCCCTCTGCATGACAATAGACTTCCTCCCCTCTCCCATTCCACAGGCCCACCCGGGACATCCACCTTTGTCATTAGCTCAGGAGAGGATGCAAGATGAGAATCTCTGCTATTGTGTGGGGAGACTCAGTTTCCCGGGTTTCCCCCATGGACACATGTTCTTCAGCTGGGTCTGATTTTCTCCAGACAAGCTGTCTTGGGAAGGATTTGGCCAGCCCTAAGAACCTGAAGGGAAAGGGCGGAGGGGGGTTCTCTCTCTGCCCCCGACAGCCCCGAGCTGGGTCGGTCCCTCAGACCTGGCCAGGGGCAGCCCATCCCCCGGCGCCCTTCCCCGGGGCATCCAAGGGCAGGCTCGGCGCCAGCCCCACCCCGCTCGCCACTGCCCGACCATCGTCCTCCCTCGGGGGGCCTGGGCGGGACAGGGACCCGGCTGTGGGAGGCCTCCAGATCTCAGGCCTGGCACACCGTTTACCAGGCTGCTTCCTCCTCTGACGGGGGCCCAGCACACGCCCCAGGAGACTTGGCAGCCGCCCCCAGGGCTCTATCCTCTGGAACTCGTCCCCTTGGAAGGGGCCTGGCCCAGGTGCCAGGTTCGGCTGGTCGGCCAGCCTCCTTTGGAGAAAGCAGGCAAGCCGAGCCAGGCTTGCAGTGGCCCTGGCGTGACACCTGCCACCTCAGGCAGAGGGCCTCCCGCGTGCCCTCCATGGCGGGTTTCTCCCCGGAGCCGTGGCCTGGGCACTAGGAAGGCCGGGCCTCCCCGACTCCCGGGAGGAGGGGCTAGCCCAGTTGCGCCCTGGCCCCCAAACCCTCTGGTGCCATCTGCCTGTCTCGGCACTTCTGACTCCACAGAGCCTTTCCTACATCTGGGCTGCCTGCCGTGGCAAAATGCAGGCGTGGGGTGAGGCCATGCCTTCTCTTTCCAGGAAAAAGTGAGCCCCTGGCCGAAGCAGCAGGCCCAGGCAGAGCCTTGAGCTTGAAGCCCAGTAGGTCTGTGGCCCTCAGGGCCAGAGCAATGCTTTCAAGGCAGGGAAGCGGCCTGCAAGCTGAGTGGGAGTGGGGGAGGGGAGGGAGACAGCTGAAGCCGAGTCCAGAAGGGCGGCGATGGAAGAGCTGCAGCTGGGTCAGAGCCTGGAGGGAGGGCGGGGCCTTCACTGAGGACCCCCCCCCCCCCTGAGGCCAGCACTAGGCCCAGGCGGTCGCGCATGCTCCCTTGGCCTGTGCGGTGTGTGGGGGCTTGAACCCAAGCCCGCAGGGCTCCCGGAGCGGCCAGAGAAAGAAGGGCCCATGGAGAGGTAGGCGAGGTGGGCAGGGGGAGCCACCTTACTCTCCTCAGCTCCCTGAGGGAGAGAGAGAGAGACAGAGACAGAGAGAGAGATCCCTGACCTCTGAGTCTCTGCCTCCACCGCTGGCTGGTGCCAACTCACGCGCCATCCCACTTCCAGCCATCACCCCCACGCCTGCCCCGGGGCCAGCCCCACCACAGAGAGGCCGGTTGGTTCCTGCTCACCTCTGTGCCGTCCCTTCCCGACCTGACCCCAGTGCAGGGGATAAGCTTCAGACAAGTCTTTCCATGTCCCTCTGCATGACAATAGACTTCCTCCCCTCTCCCATTCCACAGGCCCACCCGGGACATCCACCTTTGTCATTAGCTCAGGAGAGGATGCAAGATGAGAATCTCTGCTATTGTGTGGGGAGACTCAGTTTCCCGGGTTTCCCCCATGGACACATGTTCTTCAGCTGGGTCTGATTTTCTCCAGACAAGCTGTCTTGGGAAGGATTTGGCCAGCCCTAAGAACCTGAAGGGAAAGGGCGGAGGGGGGTTCTCTCTCTGCCCCCGACAGCCCCGAGCTGGGTCGGTCCCTCAGACCTGGCCAGGGGCAGCCCATCCCCCGGCGCCCTTCCCCGGGGCATCCAAGGGCAGGCTCGGCGCCAGCCCCACCCCGCTCGCCACTGCCCGACCATCGTCCTCCCTCGGGGGGCCTGGGCGGGACAGGGACCCGGCTGTGGGAGGCCTCCAGATCTCAGGCCTGGCACACCGTTTACCAGGCTGCTTCCTCCTCTGACGGGGGCCCAGCACACGCCCCAGGAGACTTGGCAGCCGCCCCCAGGGCTCTATCCTCTGGAACTCGTCCCCTTGGAAGGGGCCTGGCCCAGGTGCCAGGTTCGGCTGGTCGGCCAGCCTCCTTTGGAGAAAGCAGGCAAGCCGAGCCAGGCTTGCAGTGGCCCTGGCGTGACACCTGCCACCTCAGGCAGAGGGCCTCCCGCGTGCCCTCCATGGCGGGTTTCTCCCCGGAGCCGTGGCCTGGGCACTAGGAAGGCCGGGCCTCCCCGACTCCCGGGAGGAGGGGCTAGCCCAGTTGCGCCCTGGCCCCCAAACCCTCTGGTGCCATCTGCCTGTCTCGGCACTTCTGACTCCACAGAGCCTTTCCTACATCTGGGCTGCCTGCCGTGGCAAAATGCAGGCGTGGGGTGAGGCCATGCCTTCTCTTTCCAGGAATAAGTGAGCCCCTGGCCGAAGCAGCAGGCCCAGGCAGAGCCTTGAGCTTGAAGCCCAGTAGGTCTGTGGCCCTCAGGGCCAGAGCAATGCTTTCAAGGCAGGGAAGCGGCCTGCAAGCTGAGTGGGAGTGGGGGAGGGGAGGGAGACAGCTGAAGCCGAGTCCAGAAGGGCGGCGATGGAAGAGCTGCAGCTGGGTCAGAGCCTGGAGGGAGGGCGGGGCCTTCACTGAGGACCCCCCCCCCCCTGAGGCCAGCACTAGGCCCAGGCGGTCGCGCATGCTCCCTTGGCCTGTGCGGTGTGTGGGGGCTTGAACCCAAGCCCGCAGGGCTCCCGGAGCGGCCAGAGAAAGAAGGGCCCATGGAGAGGTAGGCGAGGTGGGCAGGGGGAGCCACCTTACTCTCCTCAGCTCCCTGAGGGAGAGAGAGAGAGACAGAGACAGAGAGAGAGATCCCTGACCTCTGAGTCTCTGCCTCCACCGCTGGCTGGTGCCAACTCACGCGCCATCCCACTTCCAGCCATCACCCCCACGCCTGCCCCGGGGCCAGCCCCACCACAGAGAGGCCGGTTGGTTCCTGCTCACCTCTGTGCCGTCCCTTCCCGACCTGACCCCAGTGCAGGGGATAAGCTTCAGACAAGTCTTTCCATGTCCCTCTGCATGACAATAGACTTCCTCCCCTCTCCCATTCCACAGGCCCACCCGGGACATCCACCTTTGTCATTAGCTCAGGAGAGGATGCAAGATGAGAATCTCTGCTATTGTGTGGGGAGACTCAGTTTCCCGGGTTTCCCCCATGGACACATGTTCTTCAGCTGGGTCTGATTTTCTCCAGACAAGCTGTCTTGGGAAGGATTTGGCCAGCCCTAAGAACCTGAAGGGAAAGGGCGGAGGGGGGTTCTCTCTCTGCCCCCGACAGCCCCGAGCTGGGTCGGTCCCTCAGACCTGGCCAGGGGCAGCCCATCCCCCGGCGCCCTTCCCCGGGGCATCCAAGGGCAGGCTCGGCGCCAGCCCCACCCCGCTCGCCACTGCCCGACCATCGTCCTCCCTCGGGGGGCCTGGGCGGGACAGGGACCCGGCTGTGGGAGGCCTCCAGATCTCAGGCCTGGCACACCGTTTACCAGGCTGCTTCCTCCTCTGACGGGGGCCCAGCACACGCCCCAGGAGACTTGGCAGCCGCCCCCAGGGCTCTATCCTCTGGAACTCGTCCCCTTGGAAGGGGCCTGGCCCAGGTGCCAGGTTCGGCTGGTCGGCCAGCCTCCTTTGGAGAAAGCAGGCAAGCCGAGCCAGGCTTGCAGTGGCCCTGGCGTGACACCTGCCACCTCAGGCAGAGGGCCTCCCGCGTGCCCTCCATGGCGGGTTTCTCCCCGGAGCCGTGGCCTGGGCACTAGGAAGGCCGGGCCTCCCCGACTCCCGGGAGGAGGGGCTAGCCCAGTTGCGCCCTGGCCCCCAAACCCTCTGGTGCCATCTGCCTGTCTCGGCACTTCTGACTCCACAGAGCCTTTCCTACATCTGGGCTGCCTGCCGTGGCAAAGTGCAGGCGTGGGGTGAGGCCATGCATTCTCTTTCCAGGAATAAGTGAGCCCCTGGCCGAAGCAGCAGGCCCAGGCAGAGCCTTGAGCTTGAAGCCCAGTAGGTTTGTGGCCCTCAGGGCCAGAGCAATGCTTTCAAGGCAGGGAAGCGGCCTGCAAGCTGAGTGGGAGTGGGGGAGGGGAGGGAGACAGCTGAAGCCGAGTCCAGAAGGGCGGCGATGGAAGAGCTGCAGCTGGGTCAGAGCCTGGAGGGAGGGCGGGGCCTTCACTGAGGACCCCCCCCCCCGAGGCCAGCACTAGGCCCAGGCGGTCGCGCATGCTCCCTTGGCCTGTGCGGTGTGTGGGGGCTTGAACCCAAGCCCGCAGGGCTCCCGGAGCGGCCAGAGAAAGAAGGGCCCATGGAGAGGTAGGCGAGGTGGGCAGGGGGAGCCACCTTACTCTCCTCAGCTCCCTGAGGGAGAGAGAGAGAGACAGAGACAGAGAGAGAGATCCCTGACCTCTGAGTCTCTGCCTCCACCGCTGGCTGGTGCCAACTCACGCGCCATCCCACTTCCAGCCATCACCCCCACGCCTGCCCCGGGGCCAGCCCCACCACAGAGAGGCCGGTTGGTTCCTGCTCACCTCTGTGCCGTCCCTTCCCGACCTGACCCCAGTGCAGGGGATAAGCTTCAGACAAGTCTTTCCATGTCCCTCTGCATGACAATAGACTTCCTCCCCTCTCCCATTCCACAGGCCCACCCGGGACATCCACCTTTGTCATTAGCTCAGGAGAGGATGCAAGATGAGAATCTCTGCTATTGTGTGGGGAGACACAGTTTCCCGGGTTTCCCCCATGGACACATGTTCTTCAGCTGGGTCTGATTTTCTCCAGACAAGCTGTCTTGGGAAGGATTTGGCCAGCCCTAAGAACCTGAAGGGAAAGGGCGGAGGGGGGTTCTCTCTCTGCCCCCGACAGCCCCGAGCTGGGTCGGTCCCTCAGACCTGGCCAGGGGCAGCCCATCCCCCGGCGCCCTTCCCCGGGGCATCCAAGGGCAGGCTCGGCGCCAGCCCCACCCCGCTCGCCACTGCCCGACCATCGTCCTCCCTCGGGGGGCCTGGGCGGGACAGGGACCCGGCTGTGGGAGGCCTCCAGATCTCAGGCCTGGCACACCGTTTACCAGGCTGCTTCCTCCTCTGACGGGGGCCCAGCACACGCCCCAGGAGACTTGGCAGCCGCCCCCAGGGCTCTATCCTCTGGAACTCGTCCCCTTGGAAGGGGCCTGGCCCAGGTGCCAGGTTCGGCTGGTCGGCCAGCCTCCTTTGGAGAAAGCAGGCAAGCCGAGCCAGGCTTGCAGTGGCCCTGGCGTGACACCTGCCACCTCAGGCAGAGGGCCTCCCGCGTGCCCTCCATGGCGGGTTTCTCCCCGGAGCCGTGGCCTGGGCACTAGGAAGGCCGGGCCTCCCCGACTCCCGGGAGGAGGGGCTAGCCCAGTTGCGCCCTGGCCCCCAAACCCTCTGGTGCCATCTGCCTGTCTCGGCACTTCTGACTCCACAGAGCCTTTCCTACATCTGGGCTGCCTGCCGTGGCAAAGTGCAGGCGTGGGGTGAGGCCATGCCTTCTCTTTCTAGGAAAAAGTGAGCCCCTGGCCGAAGCAGCAGGCCCAGGCAGAGCCTTGAGCTTGAAGCCCAGTAGGTCTGTGGCCCTCAGGGCCAGAGCAATGCTTTCAAGGCAGGGAAGCGGCCTGCAAGCTGAGTGGGAGTGGGGGAGGGGAGGGAGACAGCTGAAGCCGAGTCCAGAAGGGCGGCGATGGAAGAGCTGCAGCTGGGTCAGAGCCTGGAGGGAGGGCGGGGCCTTCACTGAGGACCCCCCCCCCCCCTGAGGCCAGCACTAGGCCCAGGCGGTCGCGCATGCTCCCTTGGCCTGTGCGGTGTGTGGGGGCTTGAACCCAAGCCCGCAGGGCTCCCGGAGCGGCCAGAGAAAGAAGGGCCCATGGAGAGGTAGGCGAGGTGGGCAGGGGGAGCCACCTTACTCTCCTCAGCTCCCTGAGGGAGAGAGAGAGAGACAGAGACAGAGAGAGAGATCCCTGACCTCTGAGTCTCTGCCTCCACCGCTGGCTGGTGCCAACTCACGCGCCATCCCACTTCCAGCCATCACCCCCACGCCTGCCCCGGGGCCAGCCCCACCACAGAGAGGCCGGTTGGTTCCTGCTCACCTCTGTGCCGTCCCTTCCCGACCTGACCCCAGTGCAGGGGATAAGCTTCAGACAAGTCTTTCCATGTCCCTCTGCATGACAATAGACTTCCTCCCCTCTCCCATTCCACAGGCCCACCCGGGACATCCACCTTTGTCATTAGCTCAGGAGAGGATGCAAGATGAGAATCTCTGCTATTGTGTGGGGAGACTCAGTTTCCCGGGTTTCCCCCATGGACACATGTTCTTCAGCTGGGTCTGATTTTCTCCAGACAAGCTGTCTTGGGAAGGATTTGGCCAGCCCTAAGAACCTGAAGGGAAAGGGCGGAGGGGGGTTCTCTCTCTGCCCCCGACAGCCCCGAGCTGGGTCGGTCCCTCAGACCTGGCCAGGGGCAGCCCATCCCCCGGCGCCCTTCCCCGGGGCATCCAAGGGCAGGCTCGGCGCCAGCCCCACCCCGCTCGCCACTGCCCGACCATCGTCCTCCCTCGGGGGGCCTGGGCGGGACAGGGACCCGGCTGTGGGAGGCCTCCAGATCTCAGGCCTGGCACACCGTTTACCAGGCTGCTTCCTCCTCTGACGGGGGCCCAGCACACGCCCCAGGAGACTTGGCAGCCGCCCCCAGGGCTCTATCCTCTGGAACTCGTCCCCTTGGAAGGGGCCTGGCCCAGGTGCCAGGTTCGGCTGGTCGGCCAGCCTCCTTTGGAGAAAGCAGGCAAGCCGAGCCAGGCTTGCAGTGGCCCTGGCGTGACACCTGCCACCTCAGGCAGAGGGCCTCCCGCGTGCCCTCCATGGCGGGTTTCTCCCCGGAGCCGTGGCCTGGGCACTAGGAAGGCCGGGCCTCCCCGACTCCCGGGAGGAGGGGCTAGCCCAGTTGCGCCCTGGCCCCCAAACCCTCTGGTGCCATCTGCCTGTCTCGGCACTTCTGACTCCACAGAGCCTTTCCTACATCTGGGCTGCCTGCCGTGGCAAAATGCAGGCGTGGGGTGAGGCCATGCCTTCTCTTTCCAGGAATAAGTGAGCCCCTGGCCGAAGCAGCAGGCCCAGGCAGAGCCTTGAGCTTGAAGCCCAGTAGGTCTGTGGCCCTCAGGGCCAGAGCAATGCTTTCAAGGCAGGGAAGCGGCCTGCAAGCTGAGTGGGAGTGGGGGAGGGGAGGGAGACAGCTGAAGCCGAGTCCAGAAGGGCGGCGATGGAAGAGCTGCAGCTGGGTCAGAGCCTGGAGGGAGGGCGGGGCCTTCACTGAGGACCCCCCCCCCCTGAGGCCAGCACTAGGCCCAGGCGGTCGCGCATGCTCCCTTGGCCTGTGCGGTGTGTGGGGGCTTGAACCCAAGCCCGCAGGGCTCCCGGAGCGGCCAGAGAAAGAAGGGCCCATGGAGAGGTAGGCGAGGTGGGCAGGGGGAGCCACCTTACTCTCCTCAGCTCCCTGAGGGAGAGAGAGAGAGACAGAGACAGAGAGAGAGATCCCTGACCTCTGAGTCTCTGCCTCCACCGCTGGCTGGTGCCAACTCACGCGCCATCCCACTTCCAGCCATCACCCCCACGCCTGCCCCGGGGCCAGCCCCACCACAGAGAGGCCGGTTGGTTCCTGCTCACCTCTGTGCCGTCCCTTCCCGACCTGACCCCAGTGCAGGGGATAAGCTTCAGACAAGTCTTTCCATGTCCCTCTGCATGACAATAGACTTCCTCCCCTCTCCCATTCCACAGGCCCACCCGGGACATCCACCTTTGTCATTAGCTCAGGAGAGGATGCAAGATGAGAATCTCTGCTATTGTGTGGGGAGACTCAGTTTCCCGGGTTTCCCCCATGGACACATGTTCTTCAGCTGGGTCTGATTTTCTCCAGACAAGCTGTCTTGGGAAGGATTTGGCCAGCCCTAAGAACCTGAAGGGAAAGGGCGGAGGGGGGTTCTCTCTCTGCCCCCGACAGCCCCGAGCTGGGTCGGTCCCTCAGACCTGGCCAGGGGCAGCCCATCCCCCGGCGCCCTTCCCCGGGGCATCCAAGGGCAGGCTCGGCGCCAGCCCCACCCCGCTCGCCACTGCCCGACCATCGTCCTCCCTCGGGGGGCCTGGGCGGGACAGGGACCCGGCTGTGGGAGGCCTCCAGATCTCAGGCCTGGCACACCGTTTACCAGGCTGCTTCCTCCTCTGACGGGGGCCCAGCACACGCCCCAGGAGACTTGGCAGCCGCCCCCAGGGCTCTATCCTCTGGAACTCGTCCCCTTGGAAGGGGCCTGGCCCAGGTGCCAGGTTCGGCTGGTCGGCCAGCCTCCTTTGGAGAAAGCAGGCAAGCCGAGCCAGGCTTGCAGTGGCCCTGGCGTGACACCTGCCACCTCAGGCAGAGGGCCTCCCGCGTGCCCTCCATGGCGGGTTTCTCCCCGGAGCCGTGGCCTGGGCACTAGGAAGGCCGGGCCTCCCCGACTCCCGGGAGGAGGGGCTAGCCCAGTTGCGCCCTGGCCCCCAAACCCTCTGGTGCCATCTGCCTGTCTCGGCACTTCTGACTCCACAGAGCCTTTCCTACATCTGGGCTGCCTGCCGTGGCAAAGTGCAGGCGTGGGGTGAGGCCATGCATTCTCTTTCCAGGAATAAGTGAGCCCCTGGCCGAAGCAGCAGGCCCAGGCAGAGCCTTGAGCTTGAAGCCCAGTAGGTTTGTGGCCCTCAGGGCCAGAGCAATGCTTTCAAGGCAGGGAAGCGGCCTGCAAGCTGAGTGGGAGTGGGGGAGGGGAGGGAGACAGCTGAAGCCGAGTCCAGAAGGGCGGCGATGGAAGAGCTGCAGCTGGGTCAGAGCCTGGAGGGAGGGCGGGGCCTTCACTGAGGACCCCCCCCCCCGAGGCCAGCACTAGGCCCAGGCGGTCGCGCATGCTCCCTTGGCCTGTGCGGTGTGTGGGGGCTTGAACCCAAGCCCGCAGGGCTCCCGGAGCGGCCAGAGAAAGAAGGGCCCATGGAGAGGTAGGCGAGGTGGGCAGGGGGAGCCACCTTACTCTCCTCAGCTCCCTGAGGGAGAGAGAGAGAGACAGAGACAGAGAGAGAGATCCCTGACCTCTGAGTCTCTGCCTCCACCGCTGGCTGGTGCCAACTCACGCGCCATCCCACTTCCAGCCATCACCCCCACGCCTGCCCCGGGGCCAGCCCCACCACAGAGAGGCCGGTTGGTTCCTGCTCACCTCTGTGCCGTCCCTTCCCGACCTGACCCCAGTGCAGGGGATAAGCTTCAGACAAGTCTTTCCATGTCCCTCTGCATGACAATAGACTTCCTCCCCTCTCCCATTCCACAGGCCCACCCGGGACATCCACCTTTGTCATTAGCTCAGGAGAGGATGCAAGATGAGAATCTCTGCTATTGTGTGGGGAGACACAGTTTCCCGGGTTTCCCCCATGGACACATGTTCTTCAGCTGGGTCTGATTTTCTCCAGACAAGCTGTCTTGGGAAGGATTTGGCCAGCCCTAAGAACCTGAAGGGAAAGGGCGGAGGGGGGTTCTCTCTCTGCCCCCGACAGCCCCGAGCTGGGTCGGTCCCTCAGACCTGGCCAGGGGCAGCCCATCCCCCGGCGCCCTTCCCCGGGGCATCCAAGGGCAGGCTCGGCGCCAGCCCCACCCCGCTCGCCACTGCCCGACCATCGTCCTCCCTCGGGGGGCCTGGGCGGGACAGGGACCCGGCTGTGGGAGGCCTCCAGATCTCAGGCCTGGCACACCGTTTACCAGGCTGCTTCCTCCTCTGACGGGGGCCCAGCACACGCCCCAGGAGACTTGGCAGCCGCCCCCAGGGCTCTATCCTCTGGAACTCGTCCCCTTGGAAGGGGCCTGGCCCAGGTGCCAGGTTCGGCTGGTCGGCCAGCCTCCTTTGGAGAAAGCAGGCAAGCCGAGCCAGGCTTGCAGTGGCCCTGGCGTGACACCTGCCACCTCAGGCAGAGGGCCTCCCGCGTGCCCTCCATGGCGGGTTTCTCCCCGGAGCCGTGGCCTGGGCACTAGGAAGGCCGGGCCTCCCCGACTCCCGGGAGGAGGGGCTAGCCCAGTTGCGCCCTGGCCCCCAAACCCTCTGGTGCCATCTGCCTGTCTCGGCACTTCTGACTCCACAGAGCCTTTCCTACATCTGGGCTGCCTGCCGTGGCAAAGTGCAGGCGTGGGGTGAGGCCATGCCTTCTCTTTCTAGGAAAAAGTGAGCCCCTGGCCGAAGCAGCAGGCCCAGGCAGAGCCTTGAGCTTGAAGCCCAGTAGGTCTGTGGCCCTCAGGGCCAGAGCAATGCTTTCAAGGCAGGGAAGCGGCCTGCAAGCTGAGTGGGAGTGGGGGAGGGGAGGGAGACAGCTGAAGCCGAGTCCAGAAGGGCGGCGATGGAAGAGCTGCAGCTGGGTCAGAGCCTGGAGGGAGGGCGGGGCCTTCACTGAGGACCCCCCCCCCCCCCCGAGGCCAGCCCTAGGCCCCGGCGGTCGCGCATGCGCCCTTGGCCTGTGCGGTGTGTGGGGGCTTGAACCCAAGCCCGCAGGGCTCCCGGAGCGGCCAGAGAAAGAAGGGCCCATGGAGAGGTAGGCGAGGTGGGCAGGGGGCGCCACCTTACTCTCCTCAGCTCCCTGAGGGAGAGAGAGAGAGACAGAGACAGAGAGAGAGATCCCTGACCTCTGAGTCTCTGCCTCCACCGCTGGCTGGTGCCAACTCACGCGCCATCCCACTTCCAGCCATCACCCCCACGCCTGCCCCGGGGCCAGCCCCACCACAGAGAGGCCGGTTGGTTCCTGCTCACCTCTGTGCCGTCCCTTCCCGACCTGACCCCAGTGCAGGGGATAAGCTTCAGACAAGTCTTTCCATGTCCCTCTGCATGACAATAGACTTCCTCCCCTCTCCCATTCCACAGGCCCACCCGGGACATCCACCTTTGTCATTAGCTCAGGAGAGGATGCAAGATGAGAATCTCTGCTATTGTGTGGGGAGACTCAGTTTCCCGGGTTTCCCCCATGGACACATGTTCTTCAGCTGGGTCTGATTTTCTCCAGACAAGCTGTCTTGGGAAGGATTTGGCCAGCCCTAAGAACCTGAAGGGAAAGGGCGGAGGGGGGTTCTCTCTCTGCCCCCGACAGCCCCGAGCTGGGTCGGTCCCTCAGACCTGGCCAGGGGCAGCCCATCCCCCGGCGCCCTTCCCCGGGGCATCCAAGGGCAGGCTCGGCGCCAGCCCCACCCCGCTCGCCACTGCCCGACCATCGTCCTCCCTCGGGGGGCCTGGGCGGGACAGGGACCCGGCTGTGGGAGGCCTCCAGATCTCAGGCCTGGCACACCGTTTACCAGGCTGCTTCCTCCTCTGACGGGGGCCCAGCACACGCCCCAGGAGACTTGGCAGCCGCCCCCAGGGCTCTATCCTCTGGAACTCGTCCCCTTGGAAGGGGCCTGGCCCAGGTGCCAGGTTCGGCTGGTCGGCCAGCCTCCTTTGGAGAAAGCAGGCAAGCCGAGCCAGGCTTGCAGTGGCCCTGGCGTGACACCTGCCACCTCAGGCAGAGGGCCTCCCGCGTGCCCTCCATGGCGGGTTTCTCCCCGGAGCCGTGGCCTGGGCACTAGGAAGGCCGGGCCTCCCCGACTCCCGGGAGGAGGGGCTAGCCCAGTTGCGCCCTGGCCCCCAAACCCTCTGGTGCCATCTGCCTGTCTCGGCACTTCTGACTCCACAGAGCCTTTCCTACATCTGGGCTGCCTGCCGTGGCAAAGTGCAGGCGTGGGGTGAGGCCATGCCTTCTCTTTCCAGGAATAAGTGAGCCCCTGGCCGAAGCAGCAGGCCCAGGCAGAGCCTTGAGCTTGAAGCCCAGTAGGTCTGTGGCCCTCAGGGCCAGAGCAATGCTTTCAAGGCAGGGAAGCGGCCTGCAAGCTGAGTGGGAGTGGGGGAGGGGAGGGAGACAGCTGAAGCCGAGTCCAGAAGGGCGGCGATGGAAGAGCTGCAGCTGGGTCAGAGCCTGGAGGGAGGGCGGGGCCTTCACTGAGGACCCCCCCCACCCCGAGGCCAGCCCTAGGCCCCGGCGGTCGCGCATGCGCCCTTGGCCTGTGCGGTGTGTGGGGGCTTGAACCCAAGCCCGCAGGGCTCCCGGAGCGGCCAGAGAAAGAAGGGCCCATGGAGATGTAGGCGAGGTGGGCAGGGGGCGCCACCTTACTCTCCTCAGCTCCCTGAGGGAGAGAGAGAGAGACAGAAACAGAGAGAGTGATCCCTGACCTCTGAGTCTCTGCCTCCACCGCTGGCTGGTGCCAACTCACGCGCCATCCCACTTCCAGCCATCACCCCCACGCCTGCCCCGGGGCCAGCCCCACCACAGAGAGGCCGGTTGGTTCCTGCTCACCTCTGTGCCGTCCCTTCCCGACCTGACCCCAGTGCAGGGGATAAGCTTCAGACAAGTCTTTCCATGTCCCTCTGCATGACAATAGACTTCCTCCCCTCTCCCATTCCACAGGCCCACCCGGGACATCCACCTTTGTCATTAGCTCAGGAGAGGATGCAAGATGAGAATCTCTGCTATTGTGTGGGGAGACTCAGTTTCCCGGGTTTCCCCCATGGACACATGTTCTTCAGCTGGGTCTGATTTTCTCCAGACAAGCTGTCTTGGGAAGGATTTGGCCAGCCCTAAGAACCTGAAGGGAAAGGGCGGAGGGGGGTTCTCTCTCTGCCCCCGACAGCCCCGAGCTGGGTCGGTCCCTCAGACCTGGCCAGGGGCAGCCCATCCCCCGGCGCCCTTCCCCGGGGCATCCAAGGGCAGGCTCGGCGCCAGCCCCACCCCGCTCGCCACTGCCCGACCATCGTCCTCCCTCGGGGGGCCTGGGCGGGACAGGGACCCGGCTGTGGGAGGCCTCCAGATCTCAGGCCTGGCACACCGTTTACCAGGCTGCTTCCTCCTCTGACGGGGGCCCAGCACACGCCCCAGGAGACTTGGCAGCCGCCCCCAGGGCTCTATCCTCTGGAACTCGTCCCCTTGGAAGGGGCCTGGCCCAGGTGCCAGGTTCGGCTGGTCGGCCAGCCTCCTTTGGAGAAAGCAGGCAAGCCGAGCCAGGCTTGCAGTGGCCCTGGCGTGACACCTGCCACCTCAGGCAGAGGGCCTCCCGCGTGCCCTCCATGGCGGGTTTCTCCCCGGAGCCGTGGCCTGGGCACTAGGAAGGCCGGGCCTCCCCGACTCCCGGGAGGAGGGGCTAGCCCAGTTGCGCCCTGGCCCCCAAACCCTCTGGTGCCATCTGCCTGTCTCGGCACTTCTGACTCCACAGAGCCTTTCCTACATCTGGGCTGCCTGCCGTGGCAAAGTGCAGGCGTGGGGTGAGGCCATGCCTTCTCTTTCCAGGAATAAGTGAGCCCCTGGCCGAAGCAGCAGGCCCAGGCAGAGCCTTGAGCTTGAAGCCCAGTAGGTCTGTGGCCCTCAGGGCCAGAGCAATGCTTTCAAGGCAGGGAAGCGGCCTGCAAGCTGAGTGGGAGTGGGGGAGGGGAGGGAGACAGCTGAAGCCGAGTCCAGAAGGGCGGCGATGGAAGAGCTGCAGCTGGGTCAGAGCCTGGAGGGAGGGCGGGGCCTTCACTGAGGACCCCCCCCACCCCGAGGCCAGCCCTAGGCCCAGGCGGTCGCGCATGCGCCCTTGGCCTGTGCGGTGTGTGGGGGCTTGAACCCAAGCCCGCAGGGCTCCCGGAGCGGCCAGAGAAAGAAGGGCCCATGGAGATGTAGGCGAGGTGGGCAGGGGGCGCCACCTTACTCTCCTCAGCTCCCTGAGGGAGAGAGAGAGAGACAGAAACAGAGAGAGTGATCCCTGACCTCTGAGTCTCTGCCTCCACCGCTGGCTGGTGCCAACTCACGCGCCATCCCACTTCCAGCCATCACCCCCACGCCTGCCCCGGGGCCAGCCCCACCACAGAGAGGCCGGTTGGTTCCTGCTCACCTCTGTGCCGTCCCTTCCCGACCTGACCCCAGTGCAGGGGATAAGCTTCAGACAAGTCTTTCCATGTCCCTCTGCATGACAATAGACTTCCTCCCCTCTCCCATTCCACAGGCCCACCCGGGACATCCACCTTTGTCATTAGCTCAGGAGAGGATGCAAGATGAGAATCTCTGCTATTGTGTGGGGAGACTCAGTTTCCCGGGTTTCCCCCATGGACACATGTTCTTCAGCTGGGTCTGATTTTCTCCAGACAAGCTGTCTTGGGAAGGATTTGGCCAGCCCTAAGAACCTGAAGGGAAAGGGCGGAGGGGGGTTCTCTCTCTGCCCCCGACAGCCCCGAGCTGGGTCGGTCCCTCAGACCTGGCCAGGGGCAGCCCATCCCCCGGCGCCCTTCCCCGGGGCATCCAAGGGCAGGCTCGGCGCCAGCCCCACCCCGCTCGCCACTGCCCGACCATCGTCCTCCCTCGGGGGGCCTGGGCGGGACAGGGACCCGGCTGTGGGAGGCCTCCAGATCTCAGGCCTGGCACACCGTTTACCAGGCTGCTTCCTCCTCTGACGGGGGCCCAGCACACGCCCCAGGAGACTTGGCAGCCGCCCCCAGGGCTCTATCCTCTGGAACTCGTCCCCTTGGAAGGGGCCTGGCCCAGGTGCCAGGTTCGGCTGGTCGGCCAGCCTCCTTTGGAGAAAGCAGGCAAGCCGAGCCAGGCTTGCAGTGGCCCTGGCGTGACACCTGCCACCTCAGGCAGAGGGCCTCCCGCGTGCCCTCCATGGCGGGTTTCTCCCCGGAGCCGTGGCCTGGGCACTAGGAAGGCCGGGCCTCCCCGACTCCCGGGAGGAGGGGCTAGCCCAGTTGCGCCCTGGCCCCCAAACCCTCTGGTGCCATCTGCCTGTCTCGGCACTTCTGACTCCACAGAGCCTTTCCTACATCTGGGCTGCCTGCCGTGGCAAAGTGCAGGCGTGGGGTGAGGCCATGCCTTCTCTTTCCAGGAATAAGTGAGCCCCTGGCCGAAGCAGCAGGCCCAGGCAGAGCCTTGAGCTTGAAGCCCAGTAGGTCTGTGGCCCTCAGGGCCAGAGCAATGCTTTCAAGGCAGGGAAGCGGCCTGCAAGCTGAGTGGGAGTGGGGGAGGGGAGGGAGACAGCTGAAGCCGAGTCCAGAAGGGCGGCGATGGAAGAGCTGCAGCTGGGTCAGAGCCTGGAGGGAGGGCGGGGCCTTCACTGAGGACCCCCCCCACCCCGAGGCCAGCCCTAGGCCCCGGCGGTCGCGCATGCGCCCTTGGCCTGTGCGGTGTGTGGGGGCTTGAACCCAAGCCCGCAGGGCTCCCGGAGCGGCCAGAGAAAGAAGGGCCCATGGAGATGTAGGCGAGGTGGGCAGGGGGCGCCACCTTACTCTCCTCAGCTCCCTGAGGGAGAGAGAGAGAGACAGAAACAGAGAGAGTGATCCCTGACCTCTGAGTCTCTGCCTCCACCGCTGGCTGGTGCCAACTCACGCGCCATCCCACTTCCAGCCATCACCCCCACGCCTGCCCCGGGGCCAGCCCCACCACAGAGAGGCCGGTTGGTTCCTGCTCACCTCTGTGCCGTCCCTTCCCGACCTGACCCCAGTGCAGGGGATAAGCTTCAGACAAGTCTTTCCATGTCCCTCTGCATGACAATAGACTTCCTCCCCTCTCCCATTCCACAGGCCCACCCGGGACATCCACCTTTGTCATTAGCTCAGGAGAGGATGCAAGATGAGAATCTCTGCTATTGTGTGGGGAGACTCAGTTTCCCGGGTTTCCCCCATGGACACATGTTCTTCAGCTGGGTCTGATTTTCTCCAGACAAGCTGTCTTGGGAAGGATTTGGCCAGCCCTAAGAACCTGAAGGGAAAGGGCGGAGGGGGGTTCTCTCTCTGCCCCCGACAGCCCCGAGCTGGGTCGGTCCCTCAGACCTGGCCAGGGGCAGCCCATCCCCCGGCGCCCTTCCCCGGGGCATCCAAGGGCAGGCTCGGCGCCAGCCCCACCCCGCTCGCCACTGCCCGACCATCGTCCTCCCTCGGGGGGCCTGGGCGGGACAGGGACCCGGCTGTGGGAGGCCTCCAGATCTCAGGCCTGGCACACCGTTTACCAGGCTGCTTCCTCCTCTGACGGGGGCCCAGCACACGCCCCAGGAGACTTGGCAGCCGCCCCCAGGGCTCTATCCTCTGGAACTCGTCCCCTTGGAAGGGGCCTGGCCCAGGTGCCAGGTTCGGCTGGTCGGCCAGCCTCCTTTGGAGAAAGCAGGCAAGCCGAGCCAGGCTTGCAGTGGCCCTGGCGTGACACCTGCCACCTCAGGCAGAGGGCCTCCCGCGTGCCCTCCATGGCGGGTTTCTCCCCGGAGCCGTGGCCTGGGCACTAGGAAGGCCGGGCCTCCCCGACTCCCGGGAGGAGGGGCTAGCCCAGTTGCGCCCTGGCCCCCAAACCCTCTGGTGCCATCTGCCTGTCTCGGCACTTCTGACTCCACAGAGCCTTTCCTACATCTGGGCTGCCTGCCGTGGCAAAGTGCAGGCGTGGGGTGAGGCCATGCCTTCTCTTTCCAGGAATAAGTGAGCCCCTGGCCGAAGCAGCAGGCCCAGGCAGAGCCTTGAGCTTGAAGCCCAGTAGGTCTGTGGCCCTCAGGGCCAGAGCAATGCTTTCAAGGCAGGGAAGCGGCCTGCAAGCTGAGTGGGAGTGGGGGAGGGGAGGGAGACAGCTGAAGCCGAGTCCAGAAGGGCGGCGATGGAAGAGCTGCAGCTGGGTCAGAGCCTGGAGGGAGGGCGGGGCCTTCACTGAGGACCCCCCCCACCCCGAGGCCAGCCCTAGGCCCAGGCGGTCGCGCATGCGCCCTTGGCCTGTGCGGTGTGTGGGGGCTTGAACCCAAGCCCGCAGGGCTCCCGGAGCGGCCAGAGAAAGAAGGGCCCATGGAGATGTAGGCGAGGTGGGCAGGGGGCGCCACCTTACTCTCCTCAGCTCCCTGAGGGAGAGAGAGAGAGACAGAAACAGAGAGAGTGATCCCTGACCTCTGAGTCTCTGCCTCCACCGCTGGCTGGTGCCAACTCACGCGCCATCCCACTTCCAGCCATCACCCCCACGCCTGCCCCGGGGCCAGCCCCACCACAGAGAGGCCGGTTGGTTCCTGCTCACCTCTGTGCCGTCCCTTCCCGACCTGACCCCAGTGCAGGGGATAAGCTTCAGACAAGTCTTTCCATGTCCCTCTGCATGACAATAGACTTCCTCCCCTCTCCCATTCCACAGGCCCACCCGGGACATCCACCTTTGTCATTAGCTCAGGAGAGGATGCAAGATGAGAATCTCTGCTATTGTGTGGGGAGACTCAGTTTCCCGGGTTTCCCCCATGGACACATGTTCTTCAGCTGGGTCTGATTTTCTCCAGACAAGCTGTCTTGGGAAGGATTTGGCCAGCCCTAAGAACCTGAAGGGAAAGGGCGGAGGGGGGTTCTCTCTCTGCCCCCGACAGCCCCGAGCTGGGTCGGTCCCTCAGACCTGGCCAGGGGCAGCCCATCCCCCGGCGCCCTTCCCCGGGGCATCCAAGGGCAGGCTCGGCGCCAGCCCCACCCCGCTCGCCACTGCCCGACCATCGTCCTCCCTCGGGGGGCCTGGGCGGGACAGGGACCCGGCTGTGGGAGGCCTCCAGATCTCAGGCCTGGCACACCGTTTACCAGGCTGCTTCCTCCTCTGACGGGGGCCCAGCACACGCCCCAGGAGACTTGGCAGCCGCCCCCAGGGCTCTATCCTCTGGAACTCGTCCCCTTGGAAGGGGCCTGGCCCAGGTGCCAGGTTCGGCTGGTCGGCCAGCCTCCTTTGGAGAAAGCAGGCAAGCCGAGCCAGGCTTGCAGTGGCCCTGGCGTGACACCTGCCACCTCAGGCAGAGGGCCTCCCGCGTGCCCTCCATGGCGGGTTTCTCCCCGGAGCCGTGGCCTGGGCACTAGGAAGGCCGGGCCTCCCCGACTCCCGGGAGGAGGGGCTAGCCCAGTTGCGCCCTGGCCCCCAAACCCTCTGGTGCCATCTGCCTGTCTCGGCACTTCTGACTCCACAGAGCCTTTCCTACATCTGGGCTGCCTGCCGTGGCAAAGTGCAGGCGTGGGGTGAGGCCATGCCTTCTCTTTCCAGGAATAAGTGAGCCCCTGGCCGAAGCAGCAGGCCCAGGCAGAGCCTTGAGCTTGAAGCCCAGTAGGTCTGTGGCCCTCAGGGCCAGAGCAATGCTTTCAAGGCAGGGAAGCGGCCTGCAAGCTGAGTGGGAGTGGGGGAGGGGAGGGAGACAGCTGAAGCCGAGTCCAGAAGGGCGGCGATGGAAGAGCTGCAGCTGGGTCAGAGCCTGGAGGGAGGGCGGGGCCTTCACTGAGGACCCCCCCCACCCCGAGGCCAGCCCTAGGCCCAGGCGGTCGCGCATGCGCCCTTGGCCTGTGCGGTGTGTGGGGGCTTGAACCCAAGCCCGCAGGGCTCCCGGAGCGGCCAGAGAAAGAAGGGCCCATGGAGAGGTAGGCGAGGTGGGCAGGGGGCGCCACCTTACTCTCCTCAGCTCCCTGAGGGAGAGAGAGAGAGACAGAGACAGAGAGAGAGATCCCTGACCTCTGAGTCTCTGCCTCCACCGCTGGCTGGTGCCAACTCACGCGCCATCCCACTTCCAGCCATCACCCCCACGCCTGCCCCGGGGCCAGCCCCACCACAGAGAGGCCGGTTGGTTCCTGCTCACCTCTGTGCCGTCCCTTCCCGACCTGACCCCAGTGCAGGGGATAAGCTTCAGACAAGTCTTTCCATGTCCCTCTGCATGACAATAGACTTCCTCCCCTCTCCCATTCCACAGGCCCACCCGGGACATCCACCTTTGTCATTAGCTCAGGAGAGGATGCAAGATGAGAATCTCTGCTATTGTGTGGGGAGACTCAGTTTCCCGGGTTTCCCCCATGGACACATGTTCTTCAGCTGGGTCTGATTTTCTCCAGACAAGCTGTCTTGGGAAGGATTTGGCCAGCCCTAAGAACCTGAAGGGAAAGGGCGGAGGGGGGTTCTCTCTCTGCCCCCGACAGCCCCGAGCTGGGTCGGTCCCTCAGACCTGGCCAGGGGCAGCCCATCCCCCGGCGCCCTTCCCCGGGGCATCCAAGGGCAGGCTCGGCGCCAGCCCCACCCCGCTCGCCACTGCCCGACCATCGTCCTCCCTCGGGGGGCCTGGGCGGGACAGGGACCCGGCTGTGGGAGGCCTCCAGATCTCAGGCCTGGCACACCGTTTACCAGGCTGCTTCCTCCTCTGACGGGGGCCCAGCACACGCCCCAGGAGACTTGGCAGCCGCCCCCAGGGCTCTATCCTCTGGAACTCGTCCCCTTGGAAGGGGCCTGGCCCAGGTGCCAGGTTCGGCTGGTCGGCCAGCCTCCTTTGGAGAAAGCAGGCAAGCCGAGCCAGGCTTGCAGTGGCCCTGGCGTGACACCTGCCACCTCAGGCAGAGGGCCTCCCGCGTGCCCTCCATGGCGGGTTTCTCCCCGGAGCCGTGGCCTGGGCACTAGGAAGGCCGGGCCTCCCCGACTCCCGGGAGGAGGGGCTAGCCCAGTTGCGCCCTGGCCCCCAAACCCTCTGGTGCCATCTGCCTGTCTCGGCACTTCTGACTCCACAGAGCCTTTCCTACATCTGGGCTGCCTGCCGTGGCAAAGTGCAGGCGTGGGGTGAGGCCATGCCTTCTCTTTCTAGGAAAAAGTGAGCCCCTGGCCGAAGCAGCAGGCCCAGGCAGAGCCTTGAGCTTGAAGCCCAGTAGGTCTGTGGCCCTCAGGGCCAGAGCAATGCTTTCAAGGCAGGGAAGCGGCCTGCAAGCTGAGTGGGAGTGGGGGAGGGGAGGGAGACAGCTGAAGCCGAGTCCAGAAGGGCGGCGATGGAAGAGCTGCAGCTGGGTCAGAGCCTGGAGGGAGGGCGGGGCCTTCACTGAGGACCCCCCCCCCCCCCCGAGGCCAGCCCTAGTCCCCGGCGGTCGCGCATGCGCCCTTGGCCTGTGCGGTGTGTGGGGGCTTGAACCCAAGCCCGCAGGGCTCCCGGAGCGGCCAGAGAAAGAAGGGCCCATGGAGAGGTAGGCGAGGTGGGCAGGGGGCGCCACCTTACTCTCCTCAGCTCCCTGAGGGAGAGAGAGAGAGACAGAGACAGAGAGATCCCTGACCTCTGAGTCTCTGCCTCCACCGCTGGCTGGTGCCAACTCACGCGCCATCCCACTTCCAGCCATCACCCCCACGCCTGCCCCGGGGCCAGCCCCACCACAGAGAGGCCGGTTGGTTCCTGCTCACCTCTGTGCCGTCCCTTCCCGACCTGACCCCAGTGCAGGGGATAAGCTTCAGACAAGTCTTTCCATGTCCCTCTGCATGACAATAGACTTCCTCCCCTCTCCCATTCCACAGGCCCACCCGGGACATCCACCTTTGTCATTAGCTCAGGAGAGGATGCAAGATGAGAATCTCTGCTATTGTGTGGGGAGACTCAGTTTCCCGGGTTTCCCCCATGGACACATGTTCTTCAGCTGGGTCTGATTTTCTCCAGACAAGCTGTCTTGGGAAGGATTTGGCCAGCCCTAAGAACCTGAAGGGAAAGGGCGGAGGGGGGTTCTCTCTCTGCCCCCGACAGCCCCGAGCTGGGTCGGTCCCTCAGACCTGGCCAGGGGCAGCCCATCCCCCGGCGCCCTTCCCCGGGGCATCCAAGGGCAGGCTCGGCGCCAGCCCCACCCCGCTCGCCACTGCCCGACCATCGTCCTCCCTCGGGGGGCCTGGGCGGGACAGGGACCCGGCTGTGGGAGGCCTCCAGATCTCAGGCCTGGCACACCGTTTACCAGGCTGCTTCCTCCTCTGACGGGGGCCCAGCACACGCCCCAGGAGACTTGGCAGCCGCCCCCAGGGCTCTATCCTCTGGAACTCGTCCCCTTGGAAGGGGCCTGGCCCAGGTGCCAGGTTCGGCTGGTCGGCCAGCCTCCTTTGGAGAAAGCAGGCAAGCCGAGCCAGGCTTGCAGTGGCCCTGGCGTGACACCTGCCACCTCAGGCAGAGGGCCTCCCGCGTGCCCTCCATGGCGGGTTTCTCCCCGGAGCCGTGGCCTGGGCACTAGGAAGGCCGGGCCTCCCCGACTCCCGGGAGGAGGGGCTAGCCCAGTTGCGCCCTGGCCCCCAAACCCTCTGGTGCCATCTGCCTGTCTCGGCACTTCTGACTCCACAGAGCCTTTCCTACATCTGGGCTGCCTGCCGTGGCAAAGTGCAGGCGTGGGGTGAGGCCATGCCTTCTCTTTCCAGGAATAAGTGAGCCCCTGGCCGAAGCAGCAGGCCCAGGCAGAGCCTTGAGCTTGAAGCCCAGTAGGTCTGTGGCCCTCAGGGCCAGAGCAATGCTTTCAAGGCAGGGAAGCGGCCTGCAAGCTGAGTGGGAGTGGGGGAGGGGAGGGAGACAGCTGAAGCCGAGTCCAGAAGGGCGGCGATGGAAGAGCTGCAGCTGGGTCAGAGCCTGGAGGGAGGGCGGGGCCTTCACTGAGGACCCCCCCCCCCCCTGAGGCCAGCACTAGGCCCTGGCGGTCGCGCATGCTCCCTTGGCCTGTGCGGTGTGTGGGGGCTTGAACCCAAGCCCGCAGGGCTCCCGGAGCGGCCAGAGAAAGAAGGGCCCATGGAGAGGTAGGCGAGGTGGGCAGGGGGCGCCACCTTACTCTCCTCAGCTCCCTGAGGGAGAGAGAGAGAGACAGAGACAGAGAGAGAGATCCCTGACCTCTGAGTCTCTGCCTCCACCGCTGGCTGGTGCCAACTCACGCGCCATCCCACTTCCAGCCATCACCCCCACGCCTGCCCCGGGGCCAGCCCCACCACAGAGAGGCCGGTTGGTTCCTGCTCACCTCTGTGCCGTCCCTTCCCGACCTGACCCCAGTGCAGGGGATAAGCTTCAGACAAGTCTTTCCATGTCCCTCTGCATGACAATAGACTTCCTCCCCTCTCCCATTCCACAGGCCCACCCGGGACATCCACCTTTGTCATTAGCTCAGGAGAGGATGCAAGATGAGAATCTCTGCTATTGTGTGGGGAGACTCAGTTTCCCGGGTTTCCCCCATGGACACATGTTCTTCAGCTGGGTCTGATTTTCTCCAGACAAGCTGTCTTGGGAAGGATTTGGCCAGCCCTAAGAACCTGAAGGGAAAGGGCGGAGGGGGGTTCTCTCTCTGCCCCCGACAGCCCCGAGCTGGGTCGGTCCCTCAGACCTGGCCAGGGGCAGCCCATCCCCCGGCGCCCTTCCCCGGGGCATCCAAGGGCAGGCTGGGCGCCAGCCCCACCCCGCTCGCCACTGCCCGACCATCGTCCTCCCTCGGGGGGCCTGGGCGGGACAGGGACCCGGCTGTGGGAGGCCTCCAGATCTCAGGCCTGGCACACCGTTTACCAGGCTGCTTCCTCCTCTGACGGGGGCCCAGCACTCGCCCCAGGAGACTTGGCAGCCGCCCCCAGGGCTCTATCATCTGGAACTCGTCCCCTTGGAAGGGGCCTGGCCCAGGTGCCAGGTTCGGCTGGTCGGCCAGCCTCCTTTGGAGAAAGCAGGCAAGCCGAGCCAGGCTTGCAGTGGCCCTGGCGTGACACCTGCCACCTCAGGCAGAGGGCCTCCCGCGTGCCCTCCATGGCGGGTTTCTCCCCGGAGCCGTGGCCTGGGCACTAGGAAGGCCGGGCCTCCCCGACTCCCGGGAGGAGGGGCTAGCCCAGTTGCGCCCTGGCCCCCAAACCCTCTGGTGCCATCTGCCTGTCTCGGCACTTCTGACTCCACAGAGCCTTTCCTACATCTGGGCTGCCTGCCGTGGCAAAGTGCAGGCGTGGGGTGAGGCCATGCCTTCTCTTTCTAGGAAAAAGTGAGCCCCTGGCCGAAGCAGCAGGCCCAGGCAGAGCCTTGAGCTTGAAGCCCAGTAGGTCTGTGGCCCTCAGGGCCAGAGCAATGCTTTCAAGGCAGGGAAGCGGCCTGCAAGCTGAGTGGGAGTGGGGGAGGGGAGGGAGACAGCTGAAGCCGAGTCCAGAAGGGCGGCGATGGAAGAGCTGCAGCTGGGTCAGAGCCTGGAGGGAGGGCGGGGCCTTCACTGAGGACCCCCCCCCCCCCCGAGGCCAGCCCTAGGCCCCGGCGGTCGCGCATGCGCCCTTGGCCTGTGCGGTGTGTGGGGGCTTGAACCCAAGCCCGCAGGGCTCCCGGAGCGGCCAGAGAAAGAAGGGCCCATGGAGAGGTAGGCGAGGTGGGCAGGGGGCGCCACCTTACTCTCCTCAGCTCCCTGAGGGAGAGAGAGAGAGACAGAGACAGAGAGAGAGATCCCTGACCTCTGAGTCTCTGCCTCCACCGCTGGCTGGTGCCAACTCACGCGCCATCCCACTTCCAGCCATCACCCCCACGCCTGCCCCGGGGCCAGCCCCACCACAGAGAGGCCGGTTGGTTCCTGCTCACCTCTGTGCCGTCCCTTCCCGACCTGACCCCAGTGCAGGGGATAAGCTTCAGACAAGTCTTTCCATGTCCCTCTGCATGACAATAGACTTCCTCCCCTCTCCCATTCCACAGGCCCACCCGGGACATCCACCTTTGTCATTAGCTCAGGAGAGGATGCAAGATGAGAATCTCTGCTATTGTGTGGGGAGACTCAGTTTCCCGGGTTTCCCCCATGGACACATGTTCTTCAGCTGGGTCTGATTTTCTCCAGACAAGCTGTCTTGGGAAGGATTTGGCCAGCCCTAAGAACCTGAAGGGAAAGGGCGGAGGGGGGTTCTCTCTCTGCCCCCGACAGCCCCGAGCTGGGTCGGTCCCTCAGACCTGGCCAGGGGCAGCCCATCCCCCGGCGCCCTTCCCCGGGGCATCCAAGGGCAGGCTCGGCGCCAGCCCCACCCCGCTCGCCACTGCCCGACCATCGTCCTCCCTCGGGGGGCCTGGGCGGGACAGGGACCCGGCTGTGGGAGGCCTCCAGATCTCAGGCCTGGCACACCCGTTTACCAGGCTGCTTCCTCCTCTGACGGGGGCCCAGCACACGCCCCAGGAGACTTGGCAGCCGCCCCCAGGGCTCTATCCTCTGGAACTCGTCCCCTTGGAAGGGGGCCTGGCCCAGGTGCCAGGTTCGGCTGGTCGGCCAGCCTCCTTTGGAGAAAGCAGGCAAGCCGAGCCAGGCTTGCAGTGGCCCTGGCGTGACACCTGCCACCTCAGGCAGAGGGCCTCCCGCGTGCCCTCCATGGCGGGATTCTCCCCGGAGCCGTGGCCTGGGCACTAGGAAGGCCGGGCCTCCCCGACTCCCGGGAGGAGGGGCTAGCCCAGTTGCGCCCTGGCCCCCAAACCCTCTGGTGCCATCTGCCTGTCTCGGCACTTCTGACTCCACAGAGCCTTTCCTACATCTGGGCTGCCTGCCGTGGCAAAGTGCAGGCGTGGGGTGAGGCCATGCCTTCTCTTTCCAGGAATAAGTGAGCCCCTGGCCGAAGCAGCAGGCCCAGGCAGAGCCTTGAGCTTGAAGCCCAGTAGGTCTGTGGCCCTCAGGGCCAGAGCAATGCTTTCAAGGCAGGGAAGCGGCCTGCAAGCTGAGTGGGAGTGGGGGAGGGGAGGGAGACAGCTGAAGCCGAGTCCAGAAGGGCGGCGATGGAAGAGCTGCAGCTGGGTCAGAGCCTGGAGGGAGGGCGGGGCCTTCACTGAGGACCCCCCCCCCCCCGAGGCAAGCCCTAGGCCCCGGCGGTCGCGCATGCGCCCTTGGCCTGTGCGGTGTGTGGGGGCTTGAACCCAAGCCCGCAGGGCTCCCGGAGCGGCCAGAGAAAGAAGGGCCCATGGAGATGTAGGCGAGGTGGGCAGGGGGCGCCACCTTACTCTCCTCAGCTCCCTGAGGGAGAGAGAGAGAGACAGAGACAGAGAGAGTGATCCCTGACCTCTGAGTCTCTGCCTCCACCGCTGGCTGGTGCCAACTCACGCGCCATCCCACTTCCAGCCATCACCCCCACGCCTGCCCCGGGGCCAGCCCCACCACAGAGAGGCCGGTTGGTTCCTGCTCACCTCTGTGCCGTCCCTTCCCGACCTGACCCCAGTGCAGGGGATAAGCTTCAGACAAGTCTTTCCATGTCCCTCTGCATGACAATAGACTTCCTCCCCTCTCCCATTCCACAGGCCCACCCGGGACATCCACCTTTGTCATTAGCTCAGGAGAGGATGCAAGATGAGAATCTCTGCTATTGTGTGGGGAGACTCAGTTTCCCGGGTTTCCCCCATGGACACATGTTCTTCAGCTGGGTCTGATTTTCTCCAGACAAGCTGTCTTGGGAAGGATTTGGCCAGCCCTAAGAACCTGATGGGAAAGGGCGGAGGGGGGTTCTCTCTCTGCCCCCGACAGCCCCGAGCTGGGTCGGTCCCTCAGACCTGGCCAGGGGCAGCCCATCCCCCGGCGCCCTTCCCCGGGGCATCCAAGGGCAGGCTCGGCGCCAGCCCCACCCCGCTCGCCACTGCCCGACCATCGTCCTCCCTCGGGGGGCCTGGGCGGGACAGGGACCCGGCTGTGGGAGGCCTCCAGATCTCAGGCCTGGCACACCGTTTACCAGGCTGCTTCCTCCTCTGACGGGGGCCCAGCACACGCCCCAGGAGACTTGGCAGCCGCCCCCAGGGCTCTATCCTCTGGAACTCGTCCCCTTGGAAGGGGCCTGGCCCAGGTGCCAGGTTCGGCTGGTCGGCCAGCCTCCTTTGGAGAAAGCAGGCAAGCCGAGCCAGGCTTGCAGTGGCCCTGGCGTGACACCTGCCACCTCAGGCAGAGGGCCTCCCGCGTGCCCTCCATGGCGGGTTTCTCCCCGGAGCCGTGGCCTGGGCACTAGGAAGGCCGGGCCTCCCCGACTCCCGGGAGGAGGGGCTAGCCCAGTTGCGCCCTGGCCCCCAAACCCTCTGGTGCCATCTGCCTGTCTCGGCACTTCTGACTCCACAGAGCCTTTCCTACATCTGGGCTGCCTGCCGTGGCAAAGTGCAGGCGTGGGTTGAGGCCATGCCTTCTCTTTCTAGGAAAAAGTGAGCCCCTGGCCGAAGCAGCAGGCCCAGGCAGAGCCTTGAGCTTGAAGCCCAGTAGGTCTGTGGCCCTCAGGGCCAGAGCAATGCTTTCAAGGCAGGGAAGCGGCCTGCAAGCTGAGTGGGAGTGGGGGAGGGGAGGGAGACAGCTGAAGCCGAGTCCAGAAGGGCGGCGATGGAAGAGCTGCAGCTGGGTCAGAGCCTGGAGGGAGGGCGGGGCCTTCACTGAGGACCCCCCCCCCCCCAGGCCAGCCCTAGGCCCCGGCGGTCGCGCATGCGCCCTTGGCCTGTGCGGTGTGTGGGGGCTTGAACCCAAGCCCGCAGGGCTCCCGGAGCGGCCAGAGAAAGAAGGGCCCATGGAGAGGTAGGCGAGGTGGGCAGGGGGCGCCACCTTACTCTCCTCAGCTCCCTGAGGGAGAGAGAGAGAGACAGAGACAGAGAGAGAGATCCCTGACCTCTGAGTCTCTGCCTCCACCGCTGGCTGGTGCCAACTCACGCGCCATCCCACTTCCAGCCATCACCCCCACGCCTGCCCCGGGGCCAGCCCCACCACAGAGAGGCCGGTTGGTTCCTGCTCACCTCTGTGCCGTCCCTTCCCGACCTGACCCCAGTGCAGGGGATAAGCTTCAGACAAGTCTTTCCATGTCCCTCTGCATGACAATAGACTTCCTCCCCTCTCCCATTCCACAGGCCCACCCGGGACATCCACCTTTGTCATTAGCTCAGGAGAGGATGCAAGATGAGAATCTCTGCTATTGTGTGGGGAGACTCAGTTTCCCGGGTTTCCCCCATGGACACATGTTCTTCAGCTGGGTCTGATTTTCTCCAGACAAGCTGTCTTGGGAAGGATTTGGCCAGCCCTAAGAAGCTGAAGGGAAAGGGCGGAGGGGGGTTCTCTCTCTGCCCCCGACAGCCCCGAGCTGGGTCGGTCCCTCAGACCTGGCCAGGGGCAGCCCATCCCCCGGCGCCCTTCCCCGGGGCATCCAAGGGCAGGCTCGGCGCCAGCCCCACCCCGCTCGCCACTGCCCGACCATCGTCCTCCCTCGGGGGGCCTGGGCGGGACAGGGACCCGGCTGTGGGAGGCCTCCAGATCTCAGGCCTGGCACACCGTTTACCAGGCTGCTTCCTCCTCTGACGGGGGCCCAGCACACGCCCCAGGAGACTTGGCAGCCGCCCCCAGGGCTCTATCCTCTGGAACTCGTCCCCTTGGAAGGGGCCTGGCCCAGGTGCCAGGTTCGGCTGGTCGGCCAGCCTCCTTTGGAGAAAGCAGGCAAGCCGAGCCAGGCTTGCAGTGGCCCTGGCGTGACACCTGCCACCTCAGGCAGAGGGCCTCCCGCGTGCCCTCCATGGCGGGATTCTCCCCGGAGCCGTGGCCTGGGCACTAGGAAGGCCGGGCCTCCCCGACTCCCGGGAGGAGGGGCTAGCCCAGTTGCGCCCTGGCCCCCAAACCCTCTGGTGCCATCTGCCTGTCTCGGCACTTCTGACTCCACAGAGCCTTTCCTACATCTGGGCTGCCTGCCGTGGCAAAGTGCAGGCGTGGGGTGAGGCCATGCCTTCTCTTTCCAGGAATAAGTGAGCCCCTGGCCGAAGCAGCAGGCCCAGGCAGAGCCTTGAGCTTGAAGCCCAGTAGGTCTGTGGCCCTCAGGGCCAGAGCAATGCTTTCAAGGCAGGGAAGCGGCCTGCAAGCTGAGTGGGAGTGGGGGAGGGGAGGGAGACAGCTGAAGCCGAGTCCAGAAGGGCGGCGATGGAAGAGCTGCAGCTGGGTCAGAGCCTGGAGGGAGGGCGGGGCCTTCACTGAGGACCCCCCCCCCCCGAGGCCAGCCCTAGGCCCCGGCGGTCGCGCATGCGCCCTTGGCCTGTGCGGTGTGTGGGGGCTTGAACCCAAGCCCGCAGGGCTCCCGGAGCGGCCAGAGAAAGAAGGGCCCATGGAGATGTAGGCGAGGTGGGCAGGGGGCGCCACCTTACTCTCCTCAGCTCCCTGAGGGAGAGAGAGAGAGACAGAGACAGAGAGAGTGATCCCTGACCTCTGAGTCTCTGCCTCCACCGCTGGCTGGTGCCAACTCACGCGCCATCCCACTTCCAGCCATCACCCCCACGCCTGCCCCGGGGCCAGCCCCACCACAGAGAGGCCGGTTGGTTCCTGCTCACCTCTGTGCCGTCCCTTCCCGACCTGACCCCAGTGCAGGGGATAAGCTTCAGACAAGTCTTTCCATGTCCCTCTGCATGACAATAGACTTCCTCCCCTCTCCCATTCCACAGGCCCACCCGGGACATCCACCTTTGTCATTAGCTCAGGAGAGGATGCAAGATGAGAATCTCTGCTATTGTGTGGGGAGACTCAGTTTCCCGGGTTTCCCCCATGGACACATGTTCTTCAGCTGGGTCTGATTTTCTCCAGACAAGCTGTCTTGGGAAGGATTTGGCCAGCCCTAAGAACCTGATGGGAAAGGGCGGAGGGGGGTTCTCTCTCTGCCCCCGACAGCCCCGAGCTGGGTCGGTCCCTCAGACCTGGCCAGGGGCAGCCCATCCCCCGGCGCCCTTCCCCGGGGCATCCAAGGGCAGGCTCGGCGCCAGCCCCACCCCGCTCGCCACTGCCCGACCATCGTCCTCCCTCGGGGGGCCTGGGCGGGACAGGGACCCGGCTGTGGGAGGCCTCCAGATCTCAGGCCTGGCACACCGTTTACCAGGCTGCTTCCTCCTCTGACGGGGGCCCAGCACACGCCCCAGGAGACTTGGCAGCCGCCCCCAGGGCTCTATCCTCTGGAACTCGTCCCCTTGGAAGGGGCCTGGCCCAGGTGCCAGGTTCGGCTGGTCGGCCAGCCTCCTTTGGAGAAAGCAGGCAAGCCGAGCCAGGCTTGCAGTGGCCCTGGCGTGACACCTGCCACCTCAGGCAGAGGGCCTCCCGCGTGCCCTCCATGGCGGGTTTCTCCCCGGAGCCGTGGCCTGGGCACTAGGAAGGCCGGGCCTCCCCGACTCCCGGGAGGAGGGGCTAGCCCAGTTGCGCCCTGGCCCCCAAACCCTCTGGTGCCATCTGCCTGTCTCGGCACTTCTGACTCCACAGAGCCTTTCCTACATCTGGGCTGCCTGCCGTGGCAAAGTGCAGGCGTGGGGTGAGGCCATGCCTTCTCTTTCTAGGAAAAAGTGAGCCCCTGGCCGAAGCAGCAGGCCCAGGCAGAGCCTTGAGCTTGAAGCCCAGTAGGTCTGTGGCCCTCAGGGCCAGAGCAATGCTTTCAAGGCAGGGAAGCGGCCTGCAAGCTGAGTGGGAGTGGGGGAGGGGAGGGAGACAGCTGAAGCCGAGTCCAGAAGGGCGGCGATGGAAGAGCTGCAGCTGGGTCAGAGCCTGGAGGGAGGGCGGGGCCTTCACTGAGGACCCCCCCCCCCCCCCCGAGGCCAGCCCTAGGCCCCGGCGGTCGCGCATGCGCCCTTGGCCTGTGCGGTGTGTGGGGGCTTGAACCCAAGCCCGCAGGGCTCCCGGAGCGGCCAGAGAAAGAAGGGCCCATGGAGAGGTAGGCGAGGTGGGCAGGGGGCGCCACCTTACTCTCCTCAGCTCCCTGAGGGAGAGAGAGAGAGACAGAGACAGAGAGAGAGATCCCTGACCTCTGAGTCTCTGCCTCCACCGCTGGCTGGTGCCAACTCACGCGCCATCCCACTTCCAGCCATCACCCCCACGCCTGCCCCGGGGCCAGCCCCACCACAGAGAGGCCGGTTGGTTCCTGCTCACCTCTGTGCCGTCCCTTCCCGACCTGACCCCAGTGCAGGGGATAAGCTTCAGACAAGTCTTTCCATGTCCCTCTGCATGACAATAGACTTCCTCCCCTCTCCCATTCCACAGGCCCACCCGGGACATCCACCTTTGTCATTAGCTCAGGAGAGGATGCAAGATGAGAATCTCTGCTATTGTGTGGGGAGACTCAGTTTCCCGGGTTTCCCCCATGGACACATGTTCTTCAGCTGGGTCTGATTTTCTCCAGACAAGCTGTCTTGGGAAGGATTTGGCCAGCCCTAAGAACCTGAAGGGAAAGGGCGGAGGGGGGTTCTCTCTCTGCCCCCGACAGCCCCGAGCTGGGTCGGTCCCTCAGACCTGGCCAGGGGCAGCCCATCCCCCGGCGCCCTTCCCCGGGGCATCCAAGGGCAGGCTCGGCGCCAGCCCCACCCCGCTCGCCACTGCCCGACCATCGTCCTCCCTCGGGGGGCCTGGGCGGGACAGGGACCCGGCTGTGGGAGGCCTCCAGATCTCAGGCCTGGCACACCGTTTACCAGGCTGCTTCCTCCTCTGACGGGGGCCCAGCACACGCCCCAGGAGACTTGGCAGCCGCCCCCAGGGCTCTATCCTCTGGAACTCGTCCCCTTGGAAGGGGCCTGGCCCAGGTGCCAGGTTCGGCTGGTCGGCCAGCCTCCTTTGGAGAAAGCAGGCAAGCCGAGCCAGGCTTGCAGTGGCCCTGGCGTGACACCTGCCCCTCAGGCAGAGGGCCTCCCGCGTGCCCTCCATGGCGGGTTTTCTCCCCGGAGCCGTGGCCTGGGCACTAGGAAGGCCGGGCCTCCCCGACTCCCGGGAGGAGGGGCTAGCCCAGTTGCGCCCTGGCCCCCAAACCCTCTGGTGCCATCTGCCTGTCTCGGCACTTCTGACTCCACAGAGCCTTTCCTACATCTGGGCTGCCTGCCGTGGCAAAGTGCAGGCGTGGGGTGAGGCCATGCCTTCTCTTTCTAGGAAAAAGTGAGCCCCTGGCCGAAGCAGCAGGCCCAGGCAGAGCCTTGAGCTTGAAGCCCAGTAGGTCTGTGGCCCTCAGGGCCAGAGCAATGCTTTCAAGGCAGGGAAGCGGCCTGCAAGCTGAGTGGGAGTGGGGGAGGGGAGGGAGACAGCTGAAGCCGAGTCCAGAAGGGCGGCGATGGAAGAGCTGCAGCTGGGTCAGAGCCTGGAGGGAGGGCGGGGCCTTCACTGAGGACCCCCCCCCCCCCCGAGGCCAGCCCTAGGCCCCGGCGGTCGCGGCATGCGCCCTTGGCCTGTGCGGTGTGTGGGGGCTTGAACCCAAGCCCGCAGGGCTCCCGGAGCGGCCAGAGAAAGAAGGGCCCATGGAGAGGTAGGCGAGGTGGGCAGGGGGCGCCACCTTACTCTCCTCAGCTCCCTGAGGGAGAGAGAGAGAGACAGAGACAGAGAGAGGAGATCCCTGACCTCTGAGTCTCTGCCTCCACCGCTGGCTGGTGCCAACTCACGCGCCATCCACTTCCAGCCATCACCCCCACGCCTGCCCCCGGGGCCAGCCCCACCACAGAGAGGCCGGTTGGTTCCTGCTCACCTCTGTGCCGTCCCTTCCCGACCTGACCCCAGTGCAGGGGATAAGCTTCAGACAAGTCTTTCCATGTCCCTCTGCATGACAATAGACTTCCTCCCCTCTCCCATTCCACAGGCCCACCCGGACATCCACCTTTGTCATTAGCTCAGGAGAGGATGCAAGATGAGAATCTCTGCTATTGTGTGGGGAGACTCAGTTTCCCGGGTTTCCCCCATGGACACATGTTCTTCAGCTGGGTCTGATTTTCTCCAGACAAGCTGTCTTGGGAAGGATTTGGCCAGCCCTAAGAACCTGAAGGGAAAGGGCGGAGGGGGGTTCTCTCTCTGCCCCCGACAGCCCCGAGCTGGGTCGGTCCCTCAGACCTGGCCAGGGGCAGCCCATCCCCCGGCGCCCTTCCCCGGGGCATCCAAGGGCAGGCTCGGCGCCAGCCCCACCCCGCTCGCCACTGCCCGACCATCGTCCTCCCTCGGGGGGCCTGGGCGGGACAGGGACCCCGGCTGTGGGAGGCCCTCCAGATCTCAGGCCTGGCACACCGTTTACCAGGCTGCTTCCTCCTCTGACGGGGGCCCAGCACACGCCCCAGGAGACTTGGCAGCCGCCCCCAGGGCTCTATCCTCTGGAACTCGTCCCCTTGGAAGGGGCCTGGCCCAGGTGCCAGGTTCGGCTGGTCGGCCAGCCTCCTTTGGAGAAAGCAAGGCAAGCCGAGCCAGGCTTGCAGTGGCCCTGGCGTGACACCTGCCACCTCAGGCAGAGGGCCTCCCGCGTGCCCTCCATGGCGGGTTTCTCCCCGGAGCCGTGGCCTGGGCACTAGGAAGGCCGGGCCTCCCCGACTCCCGGGAGGAGGGGCTAGCCCAGTTGCGCCCTGGCCCCCAAACCCTCTGGTGCCATCTGCCTGTCTCGGCACTTCTGACTCCACAGAGCCTTTCCTACATCTGGGCTGCCTGCCGTGGCAAAGTGCAGGCGTGGGGTGAGGCCATGCCTTCTCTTTCTAGGAAAAAGTGAGCCCCTGGCCGAAGCAGCAGGCCCAGGCAGAGCCTTGAGCTTGAAGCCCAGTAGGTCTGTGGCCCTCAGGGCCAGAGCAATGCGTTCAAGGCAGGGAAGCGGCCTGCAAGCTGAGTGGGAGTGGGGGAGGGGAGGGAGACAGCTGAAGCCGAGTCCAGAAGGGCGGCGATGGAAGAGCTGCAGCTGG